>NW_017306729.1:639699-642374 GCF_000935625.1 Nanorana parkeri
TATATATATATATATTTTTAGTGGGGGTCTCCCCCTTATAGTAGAGCCTGCTGCCGTACTATCCTTGGACATTTCATATCAAGGATATCTGGCCCAAGCTTGTATCGTATATGTTATCGAAGAGCTTGCCTTCTGGCTTTTCTAATGCACTTCTTTCATCACTGCTCACATTTTAAACATAGATAACAACATTTACAGTATCTCATAATCTGCATCCCTGCTAAGGAATTGCAGTATATAAAATATTAGAATTACCTTTTTTCCACAATTATGCTTATGATAGTTTAAGTTCATCTGGACAAATTGGAAGAAATAAACACCTTGATCTATATGTGAGCTCCACATGTTTATTAATTTTCCAGACTTTGATGATGCATTTTTAATTATCATCTGTCTTGAGTTATCCCAGACTGCTTTTCCTCTCCATGTGGGGTGCTGGATCAGTCTTTTTTTACTACGTGACTGCTTGGTGTAGAATTACAAGCAATAGGAAGTGAAGTTTCACAAGAGGATTCCCTTAGGCACATTAAGTGGGGAAGAGGTCACCATGAAGCAGTGCAGAGTAGGGCCATACAAAGGCTTCAACCTTGCCATAAGTCATTTAGCCCCATCCCACCATCTCCAGGCAGGTGTTTCTTACACAGCTGCTTGAGTGAAAAAATCCTCTAATAACCTCCATACCCAGCATCAGCTTCACAAAACTGATGGCTTTACACCAGTTCCAATTCAAGCTGGTAGAGTTGGCCTCCTTCTATGAGTTTATGTCCTGTGCTACACTACAGAGGCAAGTACCCAACTTGCCATTTATTTCCATGAAGCTATGCCAGCTTTTGAAAGGTAATGTATCACTGGACCACATTGGCTGTGTCAAGATTCATATGACAGAATGCAGACATTTACTCCTTCACATGTCTCAATCAGATGAAATTCCTTGGCAACAACAGGACACTGATTGTTACACAATAACACCATAGGTTATTACACAGCTGCATATGTTGACTACTATGCCCGTGATTGTTTACTCTTGTTCTGTATTTGAATTTGACATGGCGGGAAGGTGACGTCAAGGGGCTGGGAGTGAGTGTTCTTGACTGTTTTCTAATTGGTTAATGCACTTTGGTGGTGTGTTCTTAACTCACAATGAATTATAACACTTTGTCATGCCTGATGAAGGGGCCCTGAGTGGCCCTGCAACATTGCAATGTGACTAGATCTGAGTGGATCAATAAAATGATCACTTGAAGATTGAACCATGGTGTGTTGGTGACATACTTTACTATTAGGATTCATATGGCAGGCATTGGCGTTCCTTAACTACAAAGAATGTAACAAAAAATGCAAACTAGAAATCCGGGCAGCTAAAACTGAGTGCGAAAAGCATATCGCCGCAGATAGCAAAAAGAACCCCCCAAAATTCTACCAATATATTAACAGTAAAAAGGTGAGAAAGGAGCAAGTGGTGTAGGTGATAACACAATCCCTTCTACCCCCTCTTCCTCAATGATCCTCAATGATCTCCTTCTCTGACTCCTCAGAACCACTAAGCACCCTAAATCCTATGCAACATCCCAGGAAAAGTGCTGCCACGCTGTTTTGCAGCTGGTATGCCTGGAAGAAAGGAACCATACTAAGCAAGAGACTCTGAAAGCTCTTCAGGAGCAGGCCAAAAGGTGGTTGACTCTATGCCATTTTCTGCCAGGCAAGATCTTGTAGAACAACAATACCAACGTCCTCAATTTTTTGGAAATGGAGCACCCAAATGTACACAAGCAAAAGTGACATTTTAAAAGAAAACAAAATTGCTGCTAAATGACATTTTCCTACGTGCTTTATTTTTTTTGTACAAAATGGCATAGGGACCCCTACCATAATCCTTATCATTGAAATGGGACTTATAAGGATTTGGAAGGGGTAGCCCAGGCAAAAGAATAGCATAGGATCCCCCCAACATCCATACCAGACCCCTACCGGGATACAAACTCTGAAAGAGGAAGTAAAAACAAAAAGGTGTCCCAGGAGCTTTTAGACATAATGTACTAGATTACACAGCATATTAGCATATTATGGCAGACTTAACTGCCAAACCAATCCCCTCCAGTCCTATACTCCTCCCTTTAGCTTGGTCCTCCTCGAGGTTTCAAGTCTTTGGCCACTTACTGTAGTTGCCCAGACTCCAATGACTTAACTCCAATGCATGGACACTGGAGTTACTTCATCTTGGCATGCAAAATCTGCTGAATGGCACTAAGCCTTTTTGATAGAAGAGGGTTATTCACAAAAGGGGGAAGAGTTTGGAGGAGGAAAGAGAAATAAACAATCTAGGCCAAAATAGCTAATTTGGAAAAATTCCAGTTCAGCTATGTTGTCCTAGATTGTTCATTTCTCTTGCCTTCCCCAAACTCTTCACCCTTTTGTGAATACCCTCTTAGAGTCTCTGTCATAAAAAGCCTGGCAGTCTGCAGTTATTTTTCTTGCTTCCGCTGTAGCAAGCCTGGCTGACCAGGAAGGGGGGCAGAAAATGTGCGCTCTTCATCCCTCCCACCCCCCGAACCATACCAGGCCACATGTCCTTACTGTTGGAAGCAGGGGCGGCAGATTCCAAGGGAGTGGCAAAAATGCCGGGGTCTCAATGTACCGGTCCGCGGGCCACTTGCAGCCCGCGAGCCTGTACTTTG
>NW_017306729.1:643364-757394 GCF_000935625.1 Nanorana parkeri
CATGTATTTTGTGAACACAGCCAGCTCAGAAGTCAGGTACATGGTCACGGACCTTACCTGACTTGCGGGAGCAGCTACACGGTCTGCATCTCTGTCGGATGCAGACCGTGTAGCTGAGTCTGCGCCGGCACTCGGATCCTTTCGGATTGTGCAGGATCTATTGGTAAGGTCTGCAGCAGACCACCGATCACCGGGACTGACGTGCCGCCTCACAGCCTCTTCCCTGCAACAAGGTAAGCAGGAGAGGGGGCTCTAGATTGTATTTTAGGTGCGGGGGAAAGGGGGACTGAATTCACACCTTTATTTTAGGTGCAATTATGGATTTCTGTGCCAGGAACTTGAGTTTTCCTGCAGCAGAAATCACCTGTTGCCTAAGTTAATGATCAGGTGACAGCAGTTGCATGTAAACGCCTGCACACCACATGTAATTAATCAATCACTCTCCCTGGACGCAATGATTGTGCATCCAGGGAGAGTGTTTTCTAACCGCATGTAATCATATCACGTATCATTACATGCGGTGTGCAGGCGTTTACATGGAGCTGCTGTCACCTGATCATTAACTTGAATGGGTGATAGCTACCGCGTGTAAACACCAGATTAGGGATTTCTGCTGCAGTAAAACGCATGTTTCTGATGCAGGCATCCCTAATCGCACCTAAACCTACAGATATGAAAGGGACCTTGTTGTGTCTATATTGGTGTCTGTAGTACCATACCAGATACAGTTAAAATGTATTTTAAAGTATGAAATTTGGCAAGCGGCCCCCATGAGAGAAGAAAATTTGTCGAGTGACCCCAGAGACGGAAGAGGCAGGGGGCAAACATGGAGGAGGCAGGGGGCAGAGACACCGACGGAAGAGGTGGGAGGCGTCGCCGGAGCTCCAGTTGGGCAGCGAAGATGACAAGGAGGCCATGTGTTGGACACCGAGGATGAGGAGGCCGTCCAGTTGGGCGCCGAGGACAAGGAGGCTCTGTTCCAAAGAGGTCTGGTCATGCAAGGTAAGAGGACTGTGCTGTCAGAGCCCAGCATAGATTCTGCACAGCCCACCAAAGAGTCTCAGGTCTCAATACCCTTTGGTTGGCTCTGCAGGATCCATAGGGGGGCTTTGTCGGGTCTCAGGGGGGCTTTGCAGGATCCATAGTGTGCTCTGCAGACTGCAAAGCCCACCACAGATCCTGCAGTGCCTTCCTGAGATCCTGCAGGATCTGTGGGGGCTTTGCCGGGTCTCAGGGGGCTTTGCAGGATCTGTGGTGGGCTTTGCAGAACCCTGCAGAGCCCACCTGAGACCACAGTCGGGTGGGGTAAATTTAGTAGGGGGGGGTGAGTTGTGCCTTGCCTAGGACATTAAAAATTTAGAGAGTTTTTACCCCATGTGTGGCGCTCGAAAAAAGGTGGAATGAGTGGTGGTACTTGGTGGGTACCACGTTCGTGAATGAATTTGAAGGAGAGAGTTTAGAGGGGGTTGGGGATTTGAAATCTTAGAGAAAAGGGAGCGACTTTTTGCTCTGCAGGTGTGCAGCTTCCGTGGTGTTCGGACCGTGGTGTCCAACGGGTGTACTAGAGGAAGACAAAATTGGAGAACGGAAGCGCCACTACCTGGCGCAATAAATGTGGTGAGGCTTGGTGAGAGGGATAAGTGATGACCTCACCTATGGTAGGTGGATCATTCGCTTTTAGGACGGCCGTCAGATGGAACACAGGAAGGTTTTCCTTTTTGTGCTCACCTTCCTCACCTTACCTTCCTGTGTTCCTTTGTGTCGCACCGCTACACCACCCATTCCAAGAAGGACCGTCTCCCACAACTGCTCCATTCCATCTGACGGCCGTCCTAAAAGCGAATGATCCACCTACCATAGGTGAGGTCATCACTTATCCCTCTCACCAAGCCTCACCACATTTATTGCGCCAGGTAGTGGCGCTCCCGTTCTCCAATTTTGTCTTCCTCTAGTGCCTTGCCTAGGGCAGCCCCAAACCAGAATACACCACTGGTTGGAAGGGGACTTTTCAAGGTGGACTGCACCTGGAAAAGCACCTTGTCCTCATGTTGAAGGGACAAAGGATTCATCCTCACATCTGGTCCATAAGAGGATGTGGAGGGTCTGTGTGTAGGGGAATCTTCAGAAGAATCATCAAGCCCCTTTAACATAAAGGACCCCTGGATACCCAGCCCCCCTTTTTTTGAATAAGCAAGGGGTTCAAAGTACACCTGGTTAATCTTTCACAAGAAAATTAAATAGTAAATAAACAAACACAGTTTAAAATAAAAAGTATTTTATTTTTAAAAAAATACACCAAAAAAGTCACATGGTGTAAATACAAAAGCAATCACATCATCCAGCTACCTTCAATACAAAGACCACAGTGATCCTGCTCTTATCACATACTCATCACAAATGTCCGCTTTCCAGCTGGCTGATAAATTGCCATCAAACTGGCCAGAATGGTGGCTGATTTCATTGACCACACCACCAATCAATGATGTCAATGATGCCATCCAGGATCCCTCAGGCTTGTTTACAGTTTGAAACAAGCCAGCAGCAGGCAGTGGGTTCATTGGTTGCTAGGACCCTAGTAGCCGCATGCCCATAACAACTAATTATACTGTGCAATTGGTTCCTAAAATGTTTTTCTTTTTTTTTCTTAATGTTGACTATAAAAAGGCTTTTTAAGGTTTTTTTCTAAAAACAAATGTGTGAATTGGTGGAAGGAAGGTATGGTTGGGGGATTTGGTATAATCAGAGATGTAATTTAAAGCACCCTTTAGCCCTAATCTGTTAGTGTATAAGGATCATTGCTTTGGCAGCAACTCAAATATAATAATCTACTTTGTATTTAACACTCCCAGACCAGCAGATGGATGATGTAAGGGCCTCCAGAGAGTTTCTTCACATCCTAAAATGTACAGTGTATTGACATTCCAAATAAAAAAACAGAGTTTTAAAAGATAGCTCTGTGTGTATCCAATTCATGTGCATACTACTACAGTTTTTCAATGAGTGCAGCTTGCTTATATAAGTGTGACCTGGCCATAAACAAGACTTTTATAGCTCCATACATTCCAACTTTAAAAAATGAAAAAATAGTTGTCTAGCAGCTTCTCACTTGCTACGGGAGTGCACAGGGGAATTAGGATTGGTATACACCTGATAAGTTCTGCAAGCTTTTATCTATTTGAATGCAGTATATTCTTTTTAATAAAGGTGTTTAAAATCACAACATTAGGTCAGTGTGCTTTCTCTCATCCCTTACATCAGAACTTTAGAACATGAAAAACATGATAGCTTGGCAAGAGGTTGAAATGCAGTGTATCCTCCACACTGAGAAATGGCCATTGTTACTTTGCAATCAATATTGAATTTTACTAAACAACAAATTAACAGTCAGGGCTAGTTCACATGAGAACTGTGTGCGTCTGCGCAGCTGCAGTGCGATGCATTTTAAAGCGTTTTGGATTGGTTTTAGATGTGTTCCAATGCATTTTTTTTATTTACCTCAAAATGCTAATTAGGCCACTATGTCACTTCCTTCTTCCTGTCAGAGCATTTCCTTCATTGTTTTTGGAGCTCATACATGCTTCCTTTGTTTGCAGGCATATTGTTAGTGTTGGCTGTAGCCATTCTCAGACAACGCTTTTGCTGGAGGCGTCAGTATTGGGTGCACCCGCTGGTGAGGGTCCGAGAAGTTAAGGGTCAATTTTGGACTTTATATGAGGATTTGAGGGCACATCAAGATAAGTCCTTTTCATGCATTCGTATGTCTATAGAAAGGTAATAATTGTTAAGTTCTGTGTGTTCCCCAATGGATATTTTACAAAGTGCATAGTTTTTACATCCCTCTCACTCCTGTCAAATCTAGTGTTGTCCTTTTTTACTCTGGTTTTGATTATTTCCTACCAGGGGCGGACTGACCATTCGGGCAGTCGGGCACGGACCGAGGGCCCGCGGCCATCAGGGGGCCCGTCACTGATTGTCCCCTCGCCGCTGCCTCTCTGCCATCTGCACCCGGTCAGCCCGCCCGCGTCAGATGCGGCTCTGTAATAGGCGGCTGCTCGCTCCTCAAGTGGGTCCTCGGCAGGTCCCCAGCGGGCTGCCCTCTACAATGCCTGATTACCGGCCCGGATCGCATACAAGGCAATCCGGGATGGCTGGATCAGGCATTGTAGAGGGCAGCCTGCTGGGGACCTGCCGAGGACCCCCTTGAGGAGCGAGCGGCCGGCTATTACAGAGCTGCATGTGATCATGATGCGGGCGGGCTGACCGGGCACAGGTGGGAGAGAGGCGGCACAGGAATGGAGATTTCATCCCACCCAGAGCTCTAAGAAATCTCCTGGCTCCAGGATCCCAACTATGATTCAGACAACCTGGAAATAACTGAAAAGGCAGTTCTCTCCTGGTATACGTACTGTCTTCCTGGAGCCACTCAGCCCCTCTGGCTGAGAACCCTGGGTGACTTTGAGGCCACCTAACACCGTGGTATTGGCTTACACTGCCACAACGCGCACAGCACTGACGCGGCATCCCTCCACTACCATTGTGCTATAATTTTCCTCAACCCATATATTTCTCTACCGCGTCTCTTCCAGGTGCGCATGTCATGAAAACAGCTGATTGGGATGACTCGGCCCCACTGGAAGTGACACAGTGGAGAAAATGTATAGGATCGAGAAAAATTATAGAACACTGACTTTGACACTGTCTGGCCCCTCCCACTAACCTCCCACAGCTCACACTTCAAAAGCATGGACAGCCAGTTCCCCGGTAATTCATCTTAGTGAATTGGCCCACTATTTGAAAAATAATGTGGAGAAAAAATTTCTGTGACACAAGAATGTCTATGCAGGTGGGGCGTGTGGGAGGGACTTGTATATGGGAGGAGCACAAGGGGGCCCCATAATCTTGTATTGCCCGGGGGCCCCATGTGTTGTCAGTCCACCCCTGTTTCCTACTGAAGCTGACATCTGATTTTGTGCATGAGGACACTTCCTACAGCAAAGCAATTTCGCCTACTGAACATCTCATCATTATCCTATGGTAAGTGAATGTTTTGCTCATGTTATGTATTTGTAGTATCTTTGCAAGTCCACATTATCCCTGTTATTCATCAACCATGTGGATCATCACAATGTGAATAGTGTAGTGTCTGATAACTCACCCACCCCACTCCCATTCATCTTGCGGCTCTAAATACATAGATGGCTGCTAAATGTTAATGTAGGTGTGCTCAAGCAAAAGACAGCCTACTATTGACTAAAGCAATAGCCCGTAGCTGCCAATTGCACCCACATAGGAGGGAAATCTTTGTCACTGCATTTCAACACATTTTGGAGGTTCATTACAAATGATCAAAGAAGCAAGATAACTGAAAATGTTTCATACAAAATAACCAAAAAACATTGTTATTCAGAACCTAAACTAAAAATGTATACAACACATAAAGAAAAGAAAAAAAAAAAACAGTCACAGATTGTAGTAGGACCCAGAGGCACTCTCATCAACTCCATGGGCCTGATTGCCTCTGGATGGTTGCAAACTGCTTGCCACTTATTGGGTTTCCCTCCATGGCCTATAAGTAACTCCTATAGCTTCCATATAGTTGCAGATGGAGAGGTGGGTGTGGGAATAGGGGCGAGGTGGATGAGCTCCAGGTGCTGGAGGAGGTGGTGTTGGTGGAGGGGCCCTTGCATAGTGTGGCACAACCCAGTGTGGCACAAATGAGGGGGGAACCACTGAGGGCTTTTCTCTCTCCAACAGCACAAGCCGACTCTGCCACCGGTATCCCGTGATGACACAATTAATGTGCGTGACACAAGCACAAAGTTCTTTATCAGGGATCAGCTGCTCTCTCTCTGTGGTACATGGGTAGTATACAACTGTGTTGCTGGGCTGTATATAAAACAGTAAAGTTGCTTGAGAAAGATAATTCACTCACCACATTTTTCTTTTAGCACCCTGTTCATGCTAGAGAAATCTGGGTACAGTTTGGCAGTAATCTCATTCCACTTCCCCATCTCCTGCCTATTATTTTAATAATGGGGATCATTTGGGTCATAGAGAAGTGGACACTCCTCCACATATTTTATAAGATATCAGCATAAACGCCTGCCATGGGTCCATGCTTACAAAGAGGAAGTTCCCGGATGATGACACAATCAATTCTGTTTTGTTTTTGTGAATGGACTGCAGTGGTGAGAACAGAGCACCAGAAAACCCTTAGGAAAGCATTGTGATGTATTTTAGATGCAGCATCCAAACTGAACAGACTGCATCACAACTGTATCTGGTGTGAACTAGCCCTCAAACCTAAGCCTGAGAGCACAAGGAGCTGCAATGAAGATTCATTACATGGCAACATGTCTGTTATTGAGAAACTTTAATAGAGAATACACCTTGCTCTCTGGATTCTTTCTCAATAGCATGCATATTGCTATGTAAGTGTACTTATAGAGCTCCCCCTTACCCCAACACACCCCTCTACCATTGCCAGATCACACTCACTAGAAGCAACAAACCAGGTCCTGTCTCTTACTTGCATAACACAGAAAAGATGGAGTTTATGTGCAGATATAGGTAGTTTTTGCCCACAATTTTAATGGAGGTTATTAGCTTTTACATCTGTAGATTCTAAAACATACGTCTAGCTAACTCTGTATGTAACTCCTTACAACATATTGCAATATTTGTATATTTGACTGTTTAAAGACATCGGATCTCTGGCTATTAGCTACAAAACAGCAAAGTTTTATATGTGCAATATAAGAGAACTAGGAAAACAATTTAGTTTGAACAAACTTTATGATTATCAGTAAAAAAAAAAAAAATCAAAATTTGTTATCAAGAGTATTCAAAAAATTTAACAAGCTAGTGCTGTACAGGCTAGAACAATTTTGCATTGTGAAAGCATACCGATATACACAAAAGGAAGAAAGTCAAGTGTAAGGATTAAGTAAGATACAACTGTACTTTAATAAAACATGATGTAGTTGGTTTTAAGTGTTCCAATTCAGGTCATGTCCCTTAGGTTCATATTTTTAACATAGCTTTGTGTTGCTTGGGTATTCAAAATAGTGGGTGTGTTGATGTACCTTGGCTGCAGGTTATTTGTGTTTAGTATTTTGATGCGTTTTCGATTTTGAATGGGATATTCACTTTTAGGAAATGTAAGATAGTTGTATGTCTCCCAGAAACCCTTTAATGGCATCCAAGGTGTACCAAGATGTGTATCAAAATGGTAGTACAATGAAACGTATATCTTGTCTGTCAATTTGTCTTTGTTCAGCTCTGCATCTAGTTTTAACTTCTACATTAACCTCCCTGTCGGTAATCCCGAGTGTTGCTTGGGGTTAATTTTCAGTGCCAAAAGCGGTACCCCCGAGCCACACTCACCTTGTCCCTACGAGCCCCTGGTGTCCTCTCGCTGTGTCCTCCGGCCCATGCTGGCATCCGTCTTCCGGGTACCTTCCCTGCGAGCACCGGTGTAGCAGGGGGGCAGAACCGGCGGGAAATTCAAAAGTGAAAAAATGACATACACGCAATACGTTGTAAGCTGTCTTGATTACATTACTGTATCAAGCCATTTCACCTCAGTTTGGTCCTCAGAGCTTTGTCCAGTGCCCTGCCTGCACTTTTACAATTCTTTCTGCCTGGAAACTTGAGAACGTCCATGGCATCCAAAAAGTGTCTCTTTAGGTCAAAAGCGGTTTTAGACCAGCTAGAAAACAGTGATAGTGATTTAAAATCACTTGCAGGATTGAGCGATAGTGATTCGTGGGGAAATTCGTCATCAGACATTGAAAGTGATGACAGCGACGATTCTGAGACCGAGCTCAGTGATGTGCGAACTTGGTGCTCTATTGACTGTGGTACAGATCAGGCAGCACCCCCAAGATTCGCATTTAATGGAGCATCTGGTATGAAAGTAGACATTGAACACGACAACCCCTTGGCATACTTACAATTATTTCTGACCGATGAGGTTATTGAAGAAATAGTTACTGAGACAAATCGTTACACAGAGCAACAATTCGCTACTCTGCATCGGAAGTTTTCAAGAAGCAGAAAGTGGGAACCAGTGACCAAAGATGACATTTGGAAATGTCTGGGCCTAATAATACTTCAGGGAGTGGTGGGGAAACCCCTGCTGAAGTGGTATTGGACAACTAATAAATTACTTGCCACTCCATTCTTTTGCACGGTCATGTCAGAGTACAGATTTTCCCTGATCATAACATTTTTACACTTTGCAAACAACAAAGAATTTGATGAAACTACTCATCCTGCACCAAAACTAAAGACAATTTGGAAAGTATCTCAAATGATTCTAAAGAATTTCCAACGGAGCTATGTGCCAGAAAGAGATATCAGCATAGATGAAAGTCTAATGGCCTACAAGAGAAGGCTCAGCTGGGTACAATACATTGCATCAAAGAGAGCACGTTTTGGCGTAAAATCCTGCATGCTATGTAAATAGTCAACTGGATACATTTGGAATTCAGTCATATACACTGGAAAAGGAACAAAATTCAATCCAAAATACAGCAACTATGGAATGGCAACATCTTCCGTTCTTTCACTCATTGAGCCATTGCTAAATCAGGGCTATTGCGTAACAACCGACTACTGTTATACGTCTCCTGAACTTTATGAGTTTCTTCTGCAAAACAAAACAGATGCCTATGGAAACGTTAGGGCTAAACGGCACGGTAGGCCGCCAATGTTTGGCAATAAGAAGCTGAAGACTGGAGAAATGGTTGCCTGGCAGAAAGGCAAAATCTGGCACTGCGATGGCGTGACAAGAAAGATGTGTGCCTCATGAATACAGTTCATAATGCCTCCACTGTTATGGTACTGTCAGGGTTCCGTGCACCGGTGTCCCCACACCATATGCAGGTAACCACATGGGAACACATATGACCACACAGGCAGTGGCGTCGCTAGGGGAGGGGCAAGGGGGGGCAATTGCCCCCCCTAGGTTATTGCATGCCCCCCGTGTGCCCCCTCGCTGGCAGAGCGGAGTGACATCACGGGACCTGTGCACCCGCTGCGTTGCTGTGCGGCCGGCCAGCCCGGTCAGAGCGGCGAAGGGAGAGACTACATAAGATAAACAGATGCCCCCTGTCTGTGTACACGGCATCGGTGCTCTACAGACAGGAGGCTACATACAGCAGCATAGATGTGGCTCCGCCCACTATCAACTCGGCCCCGCCCCCTGCTCTCTGTACTAAGCTTTCCTATGTTGTCTGGGGCCCTGCTGGGAGCCCTCACGTGCCTGAGATGTCACCCCAGCTGTGTCCCCTCCCTTTTCCGGACCTTCACACCAAGTAAGTGCCCAAAAATGCCACAGTTTATGTATGCAACAGATACATATACTGTGTGCAACACATATGCAGAGCATGTTCCTGACATTGCTTCTCTAGTTCAATCTATGCTGCTGAAGCAGGATTTTGAGTTTTTAAAGACAATGTAATTATCAAGTTCTATGTATGGCTGCAGCAAAGCTTTCTATGCTCTCAATACTAGGGATGCACCTATAGATAATATTACAAACAGGATCTGTGCTATGGAAAAACAAACCCCCTAAGCTGCCATGCTAAACATTGTATATAACACCTAAAAAATGTGAATTATAAACGTGCACTGCGCTACAGAGACCAACTACATATGCAATCTAATGATAATCTACATGTGAAATAAATACAGAAATATATAAATATGCAGAATCATCCTATGCTGAATAAATACATATTAGGTATTTTTCCACTATGTATTGTATTTATTCACCATATCGTTATTCTGCATAATTATATATTTATTTCACCTGTAGATTATTATTAGATTGCATATGTAGTTGGTCTATAAAGCGCAGTGCACTTTTATAATTCACTAGGGATGCTACTGCACCGATACCGATACCTGCACAGCCCACCTGAGATCCCGTAAGTCCTCCTGAGACCCCGCACAGCGTCCCACCAGGATATTGAATATCCTTGCTCTCTCTCCTGGCTGTCTCTCACTCTATCCCCTGGCTGTCTCTCCTGCCTCTCTCTCTCCTGCCTGTGTCTTTTCTCGCTCTCTCTCCTCGCTGTCTCTCTTTGCTCTCTCTCCCTCTCTCTCTCGCTCTCTCTCTCTCTCTGCTCACTCTCTCCTAGCTGTCTCTCCTTGCTCTCTCTCCTGGCTGTCTTTCCTCAATCTTTATCCTCTTTGTTCTCTCCCCTGGCTGTCTCCTCTCGCTTTCTCTCCTGGCTGTCTCTTCTCTCTCCCCTGGCTGTCTCTCCTTGCTCTCCTCCCTGGCTGTCTCTTCTCTCTCTCCTGGCTGTCTCTCCTCACTCTCTCTTGGCTGTCTCCCCTCTCTCTATTCTGGCTGTCTCTCCTCACTTTCTCTCCTGGCGGTCTCTTCTCTCTCTCCTGGCTGTCTCACTTCTCTCTGTTTTTGGCTGTCTCTTCTCTCTCCCTTGGCTGTCTCTTTTCTCTCTCTCTCCCCTGGCTGTCTCTCCTTGCTCTCCTCCCTGGATGTCTCTCCTCTCTCTCTCTCCCCTGGCTGTCTCTCCTCACTCTCTCTTCTCTCTCATGGCTGTCTCCCCTCTCTCTATTTTGGCTGTCTCTCCTCTCTCCCCGGCTGTCTCTCCTCGCTCTCTCCCCTGTCTGTCTCTCCTCGCTCTCTCTTGTTTAGACTGTTCGGGTTTCGCTTGAAGAGAAGGCAGCAACCCTTGCAGCACCATTCTGTTTTACTATGCGATCAGCATCCCATAGTGTTGCTCCACCTCTTCCGTATGCTGCTGGCAGGGCCGGGAGGGTGAAGGGGGTAATTGTTAGCCCAGGGTACAATCGATATTAAAGACGGCCCTGGCAGAATACCACCAGCTATAGTGGAACAACAAATCCCAGCAATAATACATTATACAGGGTGTATAATGTATTATTGCTGGCATTTGTTGTATTCCTCTATAACTGGTCAGTGGTATTCAGCATTGCGGACTACAAACCCCAGGAATAATAAATTATACAGCACAATGGAGAATAACACCATCTATACAGGAATACATCATATCCCAGCAATAATACATTATATACAGCACAATGCAAAATAACGCCAGCTACAGCGGACTACAAATCACAGCAATAGTACATTATACCATAATGTACTATTGCTGCGATTTGCTGTATTTCTCTATAGCTGCTGGTATTCTGCATTGCGACGCTGTATAATGTACTATATTGCACACCACACTTTTTTTTTACTTCTACCATGCCAAGCTTGCTTCTGTGATGGACTACAATCTCAATACAAACTAGTAGCCCATCACTGGAGCCTGTTTTTTTTTTTTTAACCGATTAATCGAACGTAATAATCGGCTAACTAATCGATTCTGAAAATAATTGTTAGCTGCAGCCCTACCGGGCAGCGTGTAATGACGCGCTGCCCGGCTTCCTGATTGGTTGGGAAACTGGCTTCATGCTCCCTCGTCATCTCATGATAGTTGTAATCTTTTATTTATATATACTTATTTAGTTTTTTTCAGTAGTATGATTTAGTGGTGAAAATTATTAGTGCCCCCCAGTTTTGATTGTGGTATCTTATGTGCCCCCCCTATATATTGTTCCTAGAGTCGCCACTGCACACAGGACAAGGCAGAATGTATGATATACAGTTTATTTGTAAATGGCACAACCAGAAAAAACACCAAACAGCAAACATAAATAAGGAATGTGACCCCAACCAAATATAACCCCCGACACATATAACATATAACAGGAGCAGAAATAGCAATAAACAAGTAACAGGGTTCAGGACTGCAAACAGGGTTCAGGGTTCAGGACTGGTAACAGGACTCCCAGGAAACAGGACTGCAAACAGGGTCCAGGGTTGGTAACAGGACTCCCAGGAAACAGGACTGCAAACAGGGTTCAGGACTGGTAACAGGACTCCCAGGAAACAGGACTGCAAACAGGCTTCAGGACTGGTAACAGGCCTCACAGGAAACAATACTGAGCCATCATCCTGACTGCAGGCAGGGAAGCACCAGGTGATGGCTAAGTGCTGGGAGACACCCGCAGGTGAGCACTGGAGCTGCAGGTTCCAGCGCCACCCAGTGGTGGTCTAGTACCTAACAGTTCCTGGCTGCCTGGAGACACCTGCAGGTGAGCATAGGAACTGCAGGGCTTAGCTCCAGCGCCACCTGGAGGCGCTCTGGATGCTAACAGGTACGCACAAAAGGTGGGAAAGAAATCATGAAGCCACAAGTAGTGATAGACTACAATAACACCATGGGAGGTGTCGACAGAGCTGACCAAGCGATGACATTCTACCCAGCAATGAGGAAACGGCAAAAGAAGTACTACAAGAAGATCTTCAGGCATCTTCTTGAGCAATGCTTGTGGAATGCCTACATTCTGCTCAAAAAAAAGAGTGACAAGTCTGTGATTCATTCTGACTTCATTTGGAAAGTTGCCGAAGTATCTTTGTGAACCACCAAACACCCTCAATGGCTGTGAATAGAGCTGGACGTCGTGCTATTGGCGTTGTCAACCCGGAACGCCTGACTGGTGGTCACTTCATGGACTACATCCCACCATCCAAGAAAAAGTGAGCACCTACAAGGATGTGCATGGTTTGTTGCTCGAAGCGAGATGACAGTGGAAAAAAAATCAGAAAGGAAACCAGGTTCTATTGTAGTGATTGTGACGTCGGACTTTGTGCAGTCACATGTTTTTCAATATTTTTCATACCCGGGATGTTTACTAATTCAATATGCAGTGTCTAGTATTACGGTAACTAGTAATATTGCACCCTTGTTTGGACAAATTTCAGTGTTTTTGGTTTAATTATATTTTTGAATTAAATGTATTATTATATTATTTTTTATAATTATTTCTAATTATTGATTAAATTTTAATTTATGATTTCGTGTTTCAAATGTTATCATACCCGGGATGTCTACTGGACTCTTGTTTGGACAGATTTAAGTGAGTTATTCCTAAGAATTACAGGCCTACAATAGAAAACAACAAATTTCCATGCAAAACAATGAACTGCTTTGACATTCAAAAATACTGACATAATCAGACAGCCAGGGAGGTTAAAGTCTTTATAGCCAATATTAGTCAAATTAGTGTTAAGGATTTGGTGGATAAGGTGTCTATCTAGCCCAATGTTACTTTATAGATGGTGTTTGGAGGAGACCAGTAGCTTAATAGACATATCCAAGGATCTTTAAAATTTGAAATTAACACTTTGGATGTGATTTAAATATTGAACAGGTTCATCTCAGAACAAAGAGACATGAAAGCAAACCTGAAGACAATGTTTTAGTCTAGCTCCTTCTAGGTCACATTTAAGGCATGTTTTTTCAGTATGGAAGAGTACAATATAACCTTGTAGAATATTCCCATATACATCATCTTCAGGAAAATCTTTGCTCCATTTGTGGACATTTTCTGTCTTCCAACATTGATGTTTATCTGGATAAATTGTGGAAATTGAATATGTGTTTCTATGTTGTAGAGTGTCTAGTATGTATGTTTTTAATGAATGGAAAACTTTTCCAGTCGTGTATGAGCTGGGAAAGTAGAGGGAGTGGCTGTGCAGTAAATTGTACCTATTGCAAAGTTTGGTGAAGGAGTAGGTCTGTGGGTGGTCCGTTTAAAGAGGTATTTAATGGATGAAATTTCCTTTTCTTCTTATATTGTATGGTTTGTACAATTGTCCCTGGGGGAATTGAGAGTTACCTTTTTATGGGGAGATATTTTAAAACAAAGGTGCTGGAGCTGAATTTTATTGTGGTTTCTCCATATATGATGATAGTGTCCGTAAAAAGGGCATTATTTTTTAAGATAAAGTAGTAATGTGGGTATTCTGGAGTGGAGGGGGCTAATAGCGACCATGGTCTAACTATGCCAGCTTCCTTAGTGTAGATGGAGTAGTGTGAAGCTTTGTTTAAACAGTCATGGTTATGATGCATTAATCATGCTAGGTTGGTTGCTCTGATATTCAGCATGCCCATGCTACCTTCTAATATTGGCAGTATTAATTTGCATAGTGAAATGTGTAGATGCTTGGAGTTCCACAGAAATCTGGTAAAGACAGACTGCAGAATTTTTTTATCCTGATGTTTCAGGAGAAGTAGAATTGTCTCACTCCTGTGATGGACTATGATCTCAGGTTTAGTTTACTCATTTGTATTCAGATTGTAGTCCATCACAGGAGCAAGTTTGGAGCAGTGGCTACTTTACAACACACACAGGGACCATAAGGAACAAAAGTAGACACCCTTCATGAGGAAGGATAGTGTTAGCAGCATTAATTCAGAGATAATGTGAGGATCTACAGCTGAATGATAAACAAATAAGATACATTTGTGTCAATAGTTAGGGTACTTAAATGCATTTTTAAGATTGAAGTTCTGATATTAGTGTCACATTATCCTTGAAATGGGTAAGTTGGGGGGGGGATCTAGCATGTATGCGTGCCGCTTCACCTGGGCACATTCCTCCCACCCAGCAGCTTTTCACCGGCATTCTTGTGTCCATTCCTTCACCGCTGTGTTGCTCTAATACCTGGCTCCTTGGTAACCCACCATGGGAAAGTCAGATCGGGCTAAACAGCTACGCCGGATGGAACATTTATTGGAGGCTGCATTACCACCTCGCAAGATGGCGTCCAATCCACCGCATGTGGCTGATGAAGAAATCTGCCATTCATCGTCAGTTGATCCACCCGCACCAGAGGATAGCTGGTCCCAGTTTCCTTCTGATCTCCGCTCCCCGGACTCTGATAAGGATTCCGGCTTGTTGGTGAATTTCCGCAACATAGTCCGTGATTAGTGATAATCAAAAATCACTGCGCTGGGAATGAGTGACTCGAAATCTAAATAACTAAATAGACCAGCAGCAACTTTGTGTATAAGTGAGTCTATTATGTGGCAAATAAGTTGCGCTCGGTCTAGTTGTGAATGGATGTGAAAGTGCTCTCTCAACGTGATTAGGTCTTGTCTGCATCCCGTAAACTCTCTTCAGATCTGTTGCGTGAAATACGTGATATAGGCAGCAGAACGAACGACTTAGAACATTGTATAGTGGATGTTGCTACCGTTCTGGATGGCCATGAACATGATTTTACTGCTGTGTGAGAGGAGCTTGAGCTTCTACAGGCAAAACATGAAGACTTGGAAAAGCAGGCCCATCAAAGCAAACTACGCCTACGCGGCCTGCCTGAATCTGTCACTGACCTGCAGGGGACAGCCCTAGACTTCTTTCAGGAGGTCACTCACAATATACTGGCAGACCGTTTGGAGCTGGATTGTGTGCACCTGCCTGCCCCCTAGGGACATCATTATGAAATTCCATCACTATTTGTCAGGAAGCCAGGCTTGACCCTTGCGCTCAGAGTTCTGCACTGGCACCTGCGCATGCGTGTAGTTTTGCTCACAAAATTGTGCACCGCTGTGTGGACGTGTGCACGTAGGCGCGTGCGTCTTGCGGAGTGTGAATGCGCGCTAAACGGGCTATTTAGGCTCTGACATTCTAACCTCCAGTGCTGACTGGTCTTCAGCTGTTTCCTGCTCCTGCAACCTGAACCCTGCATCCTGACTCTGATCTCCTGTTATTTGACCCGGCTCGGCTACATACTCTGCTGCTCTTCTGGATGCCATTGACCTCGGCTTGTTTTCTGACTATGCTCCTGTCTGCTGCTCTGTACTGCTCGACTGTTACAGATCCGGCTTGTCTTGGACTTTGCTGCTTCCGGCACTCGTGCCCCTCCTGTCCCAGTACACCTGTTCTACCTCCAGGGGTTCATGGACTTGAGCTGCAAGAGAGGCCTTCCTCGTCAACTCAGACTCCTCTAAGGTACGTGGTTTCTGACACTATTGTACTAAGAAGCGGATTATACAGGCTGCTTGTGATAAAGCTCCTCTATCTTTTTAGGGTCATGATTTACAAATCTTTTCTGATTTGGCACCATCTACCCTGGCAAAATGTTGTACCCTGAAGCCTTATTTTCATGTGTTACAATTGGTAGAAGTGGACTATCACTGGGGCTTTCCCTTCAAGATCATCCTCAGTTGCCGAACTTCGCTTGCTTTTCAATGATCTGGGCCTTGATCTTCCATCTGATGACACCTCAAGCTCTTCTTGGCAGCCTTCCAAGCTTGCCTCTCCTATGTCTTCTCTTCCATGGCCCCTGACGATGTCTCTGAAGCCTCAACGTTCTCGTGATCTGTCTCGGGCCCTAAGCCAGCTGCACGCTCATGTCTTCCAACCGCTGGAGAAGGATGACTTTCTTTTTGCTCTCTTTTGCTATCCATCTAGCCCAGACGTTAGTAGGTTTATTCAATTTTGTATAATTTTTTTGGTATTTGATTTTTCTGACCTTCCTTGGATGTTCATTTCCCCCTCTTCCCCTCCCTGTTTTTTTCCATTTTAGGATTCTTGAGCCCTCATAAGGGTCTGTAACACCTGTTCAGATTTTTGGATTAGCTTTGCTCAATCTAGAATGATTCGCATTGTTGCAAATTACATCTTGCACTGGCTAATTTTTCTGGGTTTGCTGCAGCCTCTGCCATCCTACTACCGCTTGGTGGCGGTTGTCAATAATGGACCCCGGCAGTTTACTCTTTACCTTCTCCCTGAACCTAGTTATTGTTCATACAATTGGCTTTTTCATATTTAGCAGGATGCCCCTTTGCCATGGTTTCTTATTGCTGCCGGTCTCCATTATTCTATATCTTATTTGTGTTTAGGAGGTATGGGTTTTGCTTAATCTCTATCCGGGTAGGAGGGATCAGTAATCAGTAATGGCCAACTGTTTATTGATTACTGTCTTCCTGTTAGCCCGAGCTCTTGTTGTTTTGTTTTAGCATGCTATTTTGTGTACCCCATGGTGCTTCACCCTTTCCCTTCCCCCGCTTTCATTTTTTAAATTTCTTTTGATTTTGCTGTTTCCCCCTCATACTCCTTTGTCTCTTATATTATCATGCTCAATGCCACTCAAGCTTGTTTTACTCAGGGGAGCCCTTGCCCGGGTGGTTCCTTGTGTCCCCCCTTTCGATTCTAGGGCTTAGTCATGTTGGAGGTTTTGTTACTATCGTTTCTTGTTATTCTGTCTTGCTCTTTGCTGCCTTCTCTTTCTCTTTGCTACTTTCTTCTATTCTTTCCTTTTGAGACCTCATCTATAGCCTTTTTTATGTACTCACTATGACCTTTCATTGGCTATCCCTCAATGTGCAGGGACTTAATTCCCCAAACAAAAGGTGTAAGGTTTTCCGTTCTCTCAGTGACCACCATGTGGATTTGACATGTCTCCAGGAGATACATTTTTCTCAATTTCCCGCTCCTAAACATTTTGATGCTCACTTATCATCTGTGTATTTAGCTAATGCCCCTACTAAGAGTCATGGTGTATTGATTGAACTGTGACTTTTCAATGCACTAAGCAAATTGCAAACCCTGATGTACGTTACCTTTTTGTTGCAGGGCAGGCTCCAGGATGTGGACATCGCAGTGCTTATGTATTATACTCCTAATACTAATACGATTCCTTTTCTTTCCCATTTATGCTCATTAGTGAAGAGGCATGCTCATGCTACCCTTTTCCTTTGTGGAGACTCAAATCTGGTCCTTCATCAAGTTGAACAAGTATCTACCTGCTTCATTTAATGAATTCCCCCATATTAAGTATTTTTAAGCCTTCTTACAGCAACATTCTCTCAATCATGCCTTTTTTATTTCGTCAATCTCTCCCTTTAGTATCATCTTCCCATATTCTCTATATTTGTTAGGATTGTGGTGTGGGCCCGAAGTGACGAGGAGGACCTCCCTTGCAACCCCGTCTGATGACCACTGGGGTTGGGAACAGTAGGTTCAGGCAAAGGGTGCACGGGTGCCGGTTGGCAGATCTTGAGGTCACAAGAATGACTTGGTGACCTGGAAGAATAGCCGTCGTGCTTAAGGGGTCAAGCGAAGGGAGCGTAAGAGACAAGCCAGGTCAATAACAGGCGGGCAGCGAAGTACAAGGGGTTAAACAGAGAGATATCCAGAGACAAGCCGGGTCAGTAACGAGCGAGCAGCAGAGTACCAGGGGTTAAACAGAGAGATATCCAGAGACAAGCCGGGACAGTAACGAGCGAGCAGCAGAGTACCAGGGGTTAAACCGAGAGAGGGGTCTAGGGACAAGCCGGGTCAAAACAGGTAAGCAATAGGAACAGGCACAAGGCAGGGTAATGGCCAGAGACTAGGTACAGGAGCACAGCAGGAACCTCCAGTGCTGGCTGAAGATCACCCAGCACTGAATGGGCGTCCTGCGGTGCTTTATATAGGCCAAGGATGTGTTACTGCGCATGCGCCGGCGCGATTACGTCACTGTGGCGTATTGATGCGATGACGTCATGCGGCGCGGGGCGTGACCCGCTGGGCCTTCTGCCGTCTGCGCCTGCGCGGCCGGGACGTGCTGGTGGACGCCCTCTCTGTCCGTGTCCCCGCAGAGGGACGCTGCATCTCCCGCGAGCAGGTACCCGACAATATTGCTTGGTCAGACCATGATGCCATTCTTGTTGTCTGTAAGTCCACTCTTGGCATTCGACAGTCTACCTCTTGGACTTTGAATGACTCTATGCTCTCAATTGCGGGTGTGGTGGCGGTGGTGCGGGCTCATACCCTTGAATATTTTCAGCTTAATGCTGGCTCGGTTTCTTCCAATGCCACCTTGTGGGAGGCTTATAAAGCATTCATACGTGGTTATCTGATCAAGATTGCCTCTTGCCACAAACAGGAATGCAGCTAACAATTACAGCACCTTGAAGATGCTCTGGCTCGGGCCTCAATTGACTGTAAGGCTTCCCCTACGCCTTCTAACAGGACAAAGTTTGCCATGTATTGCACTTGATCCATTTGTCTAGGTCTCGTTCCCATGAAATAATGCTGTTATCCTTGGATATTACTAAGCCTTTCGACATGTTATCATGGCCCTATAGGTTTGAGGTCCTTCGTTCCCGGGGGTTTGGTCCGCATTTTATATCTTGGATTATGGCTCTCTATTCCTCCCCCCAAGCGAAACTCAAATATTGCGGCTTTGAATTACCTCTTTTTCCTGTGGCCCGGGGCAACCATGAGGGCTGCCCTTTATTGCCAATCTTATTTTATTCTGGCCTTGGAGCCAATCGCTGACTACATAAGGACTCATGCTGATATTTAGGGCATTGAGATAGTCGGGTTGCATCATAAATTATTGTTATTTGCTGTTGATGTGCTTTTGACAGTCACCAATCCCCATATATCTCTCCTCAATCTCCTCAAAGTCTTGTTGGATTTTTCTGCTATTTCTGATTTGCAGGTTAACAGATCTAAGGCACAGGCCTTGAAAATGTTGTTGTCCTCCTAAGACTGACTGTTTGCTTAATTATTTTCCTTTTCAGTGGACCTCCTCTCTTAAGTATCTGGGTATTTGTCTCACCTCTTACTATGGTACCTTTTATATAGTGCCAATATTCCCCGACTTTTGAAATCTCTAGCCAAAATGGAAACATTATCCTATCTCTTGGATAGGCAGGATCCATGCTATAAAACTGTCCTATTTACCTAAATTACTGTATGCTTTTCCTGCCCTGCCCTGCCCATCGCCATTCCTATTCATGTTTTCGGTATTTTACAATGTTGTATACTTTCATTAATATGGGATGCTTACAGGTCTTGGGTCAGTCAATATGTCCGTTATCAGTCTAAAATTGAAGGGGGCCTAGCTGTCCCACATCTCCAATCTTATTGTTTGTCTGCTAATATTGCCCCCTTGACTCTTTTGCATTCTACGACTGTACTGCCTTTGTGGGCTTCTCTGGATATGGCGGAATCCCATGCCCTCCCTATCTCTGCATTACTTTGGATACCACATTTGAGTCGTCCCGTCCTCCGTAATACTGTTTTAACTCATTCTCCCAAGGTCTGGGATAGTATAAAATACTCGGGTAACCTGCTTTACTCACATTTACCCCTTTCTTGTATAGTACATTCTCCCTTCCACCGGGTGTAACTGCTCCGCACGCTTTCTCTTGGTGGACACAAGATGACTTGCTTACGATCTACTCTATGCTTACACTTTCGGGAGTTAAATAATTTCAACAGTTACAAGATGCTCACTCTATCCCCACCTCTGAACTGTATCGCTATTTACAAATTCACCACTTTGTCAAGTCTCTATTGAAATGTAACTCTTTGACTCTTATCCCATTTGAGAGTTGTTGTCATTCCAATCCTCATACCCCAGGCCTCATATCCTTCCTTTATTTCTCTATCAGATCTTCCTCCTCTGACTGACCCAACTTATCAAATTAAATTGCAGGAGAATTTGGACGGATCCTTGTCCAATGGAGTTTGGGAGGCCATTTGGATGGCTACGCCTCACTGCTCTCGCAATGTGTTAGCAATCAAACTCCTACAAGGTTTTATACTGGTGGTATTACACCCCGGCACACTTTGCGAGATGCATTCCATTGTATCCCCCCAATTGCTTTCATGGATGTTCGGTGCCTGGCACTATGGTTCATATCTGGAGGAGCTGTCCTTGCGCATTGAGATTATGAATCGGGGTTTACAATTTGTTTTTTACACTTTTAAATGTGCACATACAGAAAGACCCTCAGGAGGAGTTGCTGATTTTAGTCTCTCATATTTTTGTTGCCACTAGAATGACCAGAGCTAAGGCCTGGAGGAAGCCGTCCCTGTCTCCGTCAAGAACCATCTTAATGATGTTTTGGTCAATGAAAAGTTGATAGCATTACTGTTGCACACCCATGAACGCTTTTTAGTCAATCTGGCAACCGTGGATTGATTACTCCAGGTTGCCTACTTTCTGTTTAGATTTACTCCCTGTGTGAAGTCTTGATGCTCCTGTTCTTCCTTTTCCTGTCTTTCTCTTCTCATTGCTCTTCTTTGCTCTTTTGCCTCTTCTTCTTTGTTTCCCTTCTTTCTATTCTTGTCTGTTACTTCGCTTGCTTTTGAAATCTCTCTTCCTTAAGAATATTCTATCTTGAATATTTTGTTTTGCTAGTAATTATTTTATGTTTTCCTGACTGCAAACGTTTCTGCAGATATAACCTCTTCACTTTGTTATTGGGGGGACTATTGTAATGTGCCTTATGCTGCTACGCCTTATACTAGTGCCCTCACCCCTTCGAAGTTTGATCACAATGTAACTGTATTGCATTATGTGGCTCTTAGTTTAGCACATATTTATTTGATTCCTTACACTGTAATCATAACCCTCTGTAACTCTTGTAAATTCAAAATCTTCCAGCAAGCCCTCCTCCTTAATTGATTCCACCTGATCACACTGGGGCAGCTCCACAAGGCCGGGAACCTTAACATCTATAGAACGAGAAAAAAGGAGAGCGCCCACTCCATGTGAAGGATAGTTTAATAATTTGCTTTTAAAAAATGGTAATGGGCTCACAAGAGAAAAGTGACACAAGCATATTCAATGGTCCCCCTCACAGGAGGCTATCGCCCATCAGAAGCCACAGTGCAGCCAGGTCAGCTCGCGAACGAAGTCGTCTTCCAGGAGCGAGTGGTCGGGTTTAACGCGTTTCTGGGGCATGCCCCCTTCCTCCAGAACCCTGACCACTCCAAGCTCAGACGGACTTTAAGCCAGACCATGGGCTCGTCATCAGATTTGAACCAATCAGAGATGCTCAAACCCGAGCCAACCAAAAGGACTTAATTAAAGGCTTTTTTTAGTTTAATGAAGTCCTTTTGATTGGCTCGGACATTATGTACACCACAGTGTACATGGACCAAAGGAAGCAAAGAAAAGTGATGTCTAAGGAGATCAGAAATCAAATTATAGATGAGAATGTCACAGGTAAAGACTAAAAGACCATCTGTAAGCAGCTTGATGTTTTTGTCACTACAATTGATCACATCAGATTGTTTGCCTGATGAAGGAGCCGTATGTAGTTCCAAAAGTTCGGTGGGCTAGTCACCCGCCGAGCTCCCCGCAAGGCACTGTACCTTGTGAGCCCTAATACAACTGTAAACAGTTGGGCGTAGCTAGCTGTCACTCAATTGTTTATGTTTTGCCGGCAGCGGTCAAAATGCCATTCTGCAGCTGGTGCTCGTCGCGAACGGATGGGGCGGTGCTCGTAATGTTGTTTTAATTTATTATTTCTATTTATTTTTTATTGTTTTATGTTTTATATCGTCGTCATCGTGGACAAAGCTGGATGTCGTGATTGACTCTGGATTATGTTGTTGGATCCATTTTTTGTTTTGTTTTTTAAATAAAAGACTTGTCAAAAACTTGTATTTTGTTTTTTCAAAAAAAGGATATTTTCAAATGTCTGGCCTCTTTTTTAAAACTTCTACTTAACTCTTCAATGAATGGGTAGGGGTACACGTACCCCTTACTCATGTACAAGGGGGGCGCATCTGGGTGCCGCTTTATTAAAGGAGTGCCCTGATGTGAATAAGCCCCCTGCCTGCAACCCCCACAATCAACGCCCCAGGGCTTGCGGGGAAGAGGCACTTGTCCCCATCGGCAAGGGGGCAAGGTGCTTTTCCAGGGGCCACCCAGTGCCAAGGGCATGTGGCCTGGTATCGCAGGGAGGAGACGGTGGAACCCGGAAGACGGATGCCACCCAGGCCAGGGGACACAGCGCAGCTCGAGGGGCAAGGTAAGTAACGCTAAACTGTAATCCCGAGTGTGGCTCAGGGTTACCGCTTATGGTACTGAAAATTAACCCCGAGCCACACTTGGGATTACCGACAAGGAGGTTAAGTGATGTTAAAATCCTTTAAGTAATGTTAAATCCTTTAATGTTTTTTCATTGATTCCTGTCCCCCAGGGCAGTACCCGAATCCACATACACTTATGGCCAATAAATTGCATATAAGCCTTAAGAATGGGGACATTTGATTTTTAAAGTTCTACCCCCATAGACTTGCATTAAGTTCGAGTTTGAATTCAAACTTTTGCCATGTCCGAAAGTTCGAATTCTAACAGAACACGGGGGTGTTCGGCTCATTACTACTGTTGATCACTACAGCACCCACTAAAACAACTTAAAATGGGATATTGGTTAGGAGTCCGATGGGATACTTCTATGTTGAAGGGCACAACATTTCCAGACTATGAAGGAAGTTTGGAGCAAAACTTACTGCCCAGTGTCATAAACTCTGTCACAGATTATGGTTCCTTTAACAGAATAATGATCTATAACACACAGCTAAAACCACCCAAGAATGACTGATTACAAAACATTGGACTATTGTAAAGTGGACTTCTATGAACCCTGATTTGAATCCTTTAGAACCTCAGAACGAGCTGTACCACAATGCCGTGCATTCCATTGCAGTGCAATTTGGGTCGTGACTTAATGACCAAGGACAAATGTGGGTCCTGAGGTTACACAGGTTGAGAATCACTGCTTTAGAACATCTATGGAAAGTGCTAAAGCATTCAGTCTGAAGAAGGCACCCTTCAACCTGAATAAACCATAGGAAGAGCAGTGGATGCTTTGGGAGTGAAGTTATTTCAGAATCTGTGTGACACTTATAAACTACCAGCCTTCGGAAGTGTTTAGGTACTTACAGGTTAAATTTTCTCGTCTTGAGACCCCTCTCTGCCTCAAAACTTTTTTGAACAAAAATGTCTGCAAGACCAACACTCCAGAAACCTTAATTCCCTTTCTACTCTAATTGTTAAAGCATATTCCAAATTACCAACATACACGGAACAATGGACTGTAGTTTTTGTTTTTTCTTTAGGGGAGGGCGATTGGGACCAAATTTGGGACATGACCAGGTCATGTTTAATAAATGTGGTGGCTTTAGAAAACAATTTAAAAGTTTTATATACCGGTAGATGGTACATATCTGCACACTTGGTGATCCCGCCCTGTGGCCTAAGGGTTCTGATCAGCTGTATTTCTTATGATATCTAATTTACTAGGCTATCCCCTAAACCTGGACTTCACATATGCACTGTTAAAAGAGAACTATGGAGTGTTTTTTTCCCATAGTTCTCTTTAGGGTCACAGGAGGACATATACAGTACTAACCTCCTCCCGTGACCCAAAGCTCAGTATATTGTAGATATACTGAGAGCACCATAGCCGGAACGGATCACGACAATACAGTCGAGATCCCCCCAACTGCGTGAGTGACAGCTGGCTCTGCCTATCTAGAGGCAGAGCCAGCTGTGCCTGCCCCCTCTCCCACTCAGCGATGGAGGAGAGGAGAGGGGGGAATCCCTGACAGTCAGTGACGCTCACTGCAAGGAGACGATCGGGAAGTGAGCGGATCGGTGCATGTTTTGATAGAGCTGACCTGTGACAGCTTCTTTGTCACAGGTCGGCTCTAACTATGAGGATGAGTGGAAATCACTCACCTCATAGTTCTCCTTTAAATAGGCAACATACAAATGTTTCAAACCCACAATTTACACTGATCTTATGGGTGCTCATGGCTGCTAAACAGACAATTGCAAGGGCTTGGCATACCCCCTATCTAAATTTACTTTACTAATCAAAAAGATGAAGCCGAGCATTCTAGATAGGGTTTCCTAATACACCAAAGTGTGACAACCCTGGATAGACAAATATTTACCACCTGAGCTACTGTTGTTCTTATTCTAGTTAGGTTGGAGTCACGCATTTCTTATTTGTAGGAGTCCGAGTTTACTGAGTGACACCCCAGGAGTCCCTCCCCCTCATATCCCCCCCCCCTTATTTCCATTTCCCCCTTACCTGCTTTCCTTCTTCTTCTTGCTACATTGTCATATTTCACTAAAACCTATAGACCAAGCTTGCAGTGTATTTTATTGTGAGGTTTTATCCAACCCAGGAGGGTTCTGGGGCCCTACCAGTTACATGCATATTCTTCATCATGGCTCCTTACATTTGTAATGAAAATATATTCGCAATATAAATATTGCACAAGAAAGAACATATAGCAGCAACCTAGTGCATTAATAGTGGAAACACAGTTTGAAAATTAAAGGGGTTCTAAACCCTCCAGTTTTTTTTGCTTATATCTACTGCTAGCATGCAGTAGATATAGGCAAGAAGTGTAAAAAAAACGCTTAAAATCATTTAAAACTTACCTCGTTATCGCCGCTCGTTCCCGCGCCGAGAATCAGGAACTGCTCATACGGCCGCAAAGGATCTTGGGGCGGGCGCATGCGCAGTTCCGATTCTCGGCCAGGAGACGATCAGAGACGCAAGGTAAGTCTATGGACGCATGCACCCGCCTGCAGACACCGCTGGATCGGAGAAACAGAGCAGTCAGCGCTGGATCGGAGTGGCGTCACACCGCTGGAGGGACAGATGAAAATATGGGGAAAGAAGAGGAAGATCGGAAAAAGAGACATAATTTAAGGTAAGTGCTGACATTTACATTGGGGGAGGGAAAAAATGTTTTGCCTTTTAATGTCACTTTAAAGAAGTAATGGTTGAACGCACAAAGGACAAATAAGTATCCGTCTAAACAATCTGTCTAAAATTGAGACCATGGTCTTCAGAAATAGAACCTTACATTTAGGTTTAACAACAAATTATCCACGCTGTGCAATGTGCAGTCATCAGAATGATAGGTGTAGGAATTGCAGCAATGCATAAGAGACAGGGGAAAAAAGAGGGGAACAAGTCTGGTCTGGTAGTGTAATTAAATACAAGTTTATTAAATGAATTGTGAACACTCAAAGCAGTGATGAGTAGACAGAGCATGTGATGAAGCTGGTGCACTAGCACTCCTCAGCCTGCTGGCCATCAGCTTTGTGGAGGGAACTCACAATTCTGAAGGCTCTCAAGGTGGCAAGTCAAGATAGAAGTGATGACTGGCACTGAAAATGTAGCTTGAATGGTATACTCTGGGAGCACATGTTTAGTAATATTAATGGTTTGAAATGTACTGGCAGGCCTATTATGTGGAGGTTATTCCTCTTTTATTGATTTTCAGAATCATTAAGATTTCCCTGTATAGAGGACTGGGCTTTGGCTAGATTTTCTCCCAGTATAGACACTGTGAGGGGAATTTATCAAAACTGGAACAGGCAAAATCTGGAGCAGCCATGCACTTCAACCAATCAGCTTCTTTCTTCAGTTTGTTCAGTTAGGATTTGAAAATGAAAGAGAGAAGCTGAATGGTTGCAGTGCACGACTGCTCCAGATTTTGTCTGCTCCAGTTTTGATAAATTCCCCTCAATCTATCTCCAGCTTCAGTTATGCATGGATCTGTGACAGTAGGTTGTGGCACATTGACGTGATACCTTTTGTAGATTTTACCTTGGCTGTGTGTCCTGTGATAGGTAAGGTCTGTTTCCTCAGTGTGTGGCACCAGTAGGTTTTAAATGCAGATTTGTAGTCCTTTGAAGCTGGAGCTCACATGTGATGTGACTTCTGCATCAGTTGCCTAAACCAGGAAGTCTGACACATGTTTTATTGTGTTTTATAAATAGGGCACTAGCAGTATACATTGTTACAGTGGAATACAGTGGTGTCACCCATTTGCTTATTAGACTCTTCTAGAATATTCCCCATCAACTAATGCATGCAACAGAACCTAGTGCAATACCTCCCTCTCACAGTGCTGCTATAGGCATTACAGGAGGCTGATAGCAATATACAGCAGTATTTATAGTAGTTGTACATGAAATATATATTAACTGAATGCAAAATGTATTGCTGTTTTTTATCTGCCTTGAGTTCAGGTTTAAAGTGTATTAATTTATTGTAACCTGTGAAGACAGGTTAATGATGTTAAAATTAATTTCCTTATGTTTTCATTTAAAGCTAAGAACACTCTTAGCTTACTCAATGCCACATCGTCAAATATTTAGTGTTGATAAGTGGTTAGAATTTATTTCTATAAGTGTATTCCATTATGTAAGGAGTCCAAAATATGACAAACTTGAGAGATTAAATAAAACAGCTATATATTGCACATACTGGATGGCAGCATTGTATGGTCACTTGTTATGAACACGTGTTGCTCATTGATTAAAAACTGGATTATGTAAGGGTAAGCTAAATTCTGGAAAGCATATGGGAATTTAGTGTTCAGTAGCAGATGTTCTACTAATCATTACCAATATGTGTACAGAGGACATGGAGATGAGTAAAGTGCTTACACTGTGGTGCTGGGCATGCCAGTTTTATCCTGAAAGAAAGAGACATTTTTTATATTGCTAGGGGAAAATATAATTTTACTAGCCAACATAATAGCTAATTAGAGATAAATGAGAAGGTCTGGCAAAATTCCCAGGATGTTTGACTCTATTCATTTCGGACACCAGATTTTAAATGTGTTTATGCAGTAAGGAAACAAAAGGTTAAGATAAATAATTGCTAAATATTTTCAACCCCTAAGGAGACAGTTTACCAGACCCCCAAGGTTGGGCAAGACCTGTGCTACGAAATTCCCAACATCCATCATAATTAGGGATACATGCTGCTGTACCTAGAGAGGATTCAGATGTCTCTAGGAGCCAGAGGAGGGTCACCAAAAATCTTTCTATGCAGAATAATGACATGATGATCCTTATTTTACACCAACCATCTGTCTGTTTGAGTTTTGGATCCAAAGATATTTGTCCTCTTTTATGCACAGTTGCATAGTATGATGTATATATATGCACACATAACGTGCTGTTTATTTACCAAATATATGTGTGTCGTTAGTCTTGGTTTTATTGCATACTTCATACAATTTTAGATTCAAATTTCAAGCAAAAACATGTTTTTTGGGGGGTTTTTAATAAATGTTGCCAGTATCTTTAAGTGCTCTAAAATATGTAATTTACATATTAAGCATTGGCTTTTTATCTGATATGATAGAAATATGATCCGAGGTGGGACTTTTTTTTAGTTGACTCATGCAAAGGATTTTTGTGAAGATAAGCTAAAAAGGTTAATACCAGAGGTGCACCAAAATTAAAATCTTAAACCGAAAATAAAAAACAATGTCACGCCGAAACTGATACTAATTTTTTTTTCTAATCTTTTAAAAAAATGTAAATATTCTATTTTAATTTATTTTTATAAACTCTTTAGTTTTTAATATTTTCATTTTTTTAAATTAAATATTTTTATATTTTACCTTTTACTGTGGGGGCTTTGGTGAAATATCAGGGGTCTAAACAGACCCCTGATATTTCCCTTTTAAAAAGGAAAAGAGATTGAGGACACAGAGTCCATAATCTCTTTTACTGCAATTCCTGTTGAAGAGGAATGAAGAGGAATCCTCTATACTGAGTGTTCCGGGTTCATTCATCCATTGTGGAGATAGTATGTTTACTATGTACACAATTATGAATGAACAGGAAGTGATTCTGATTGATGACACCTTGTACCGCTCTCCATTCTGACTCGCTGCCACAGCTGAGCCGGCCATGCTGGGAGGAGATATTGGCCGAAAGATGGCACTTTCTGCATTTTGCCAAAAGTGCAATTTTCTGCCGATACCGTTCGGCGGCCAAAATTTTGGTGTATCCCTAGTTAATACCTTAACTATATTATAAGTACACATAATTATTCAGCCCTGATTTGAAAGCAATGTAAAGCTTCCCCCGGAGATTAAAAATGTTTTTCAGACTGTTGCACTACTTTGGAGGTGCTTTAAAGTAACATTGCGGTGGGTCTTGGCAGGTTAGAAGACAGGCAGATGTTTCCCCACCATTACTCATCTGCCAGATGTCCATGTGGCCAACTTTAGAATGGCTGTGGACAGTGGGTTTGTCTGCCATTTACTGTGTTGCTTCAATAATTTTAGTTGTCAAACACCAGTTACAATGTATCAAATGTAGTGCTCTGTTTTCTAGAGGAAGATGAAAAAAACTCACATTATATCCAAATTGTTTCTGCAGTCATCAAAATCTTTCTCCTGCAACTCTTTTTGCGTTTTAATCCACTTTCAAGACAGTCTCAAAAACAAACAGTGCTCACAGTACTTCACTCCTCTCACCATGTAAACAGAATCACTCACTGGATGATGATACCCTCATAAATCAATACTAGGCCAATACTAGCAAGATCCTCTTGCAGTCTGATACTTGGTTTCTCACACTGACCTCTGGCTACTGGTTGGAATAGTGTTTTACTCTCCTCCTGCAGGTATACGTCAAAGTGCAACATAGAAAGAGAAGAAGGGCACAAGCCCAGAAGCTTGTTTGGTGTATTATTAAAGGATTACAAATATTCCATCCACAATATTCCATCCACAGGAATGAGGAACACATGAGAAAGCCAAATCAGATTGCCGCTTGTTTTTGCTACTATAGCAACCTATAGTTACCAGTGAACTTTTCATTTTTCATTTAATGTAGTTAAAGCCATGATGTGTATGTCAGCCACAGAGCCTTTATCTTTAAAATGCAGTCAGCAGAGCCAGCTAACCATTTTCTAAGCTCATGGGTTTTCCCTGATTTGTCTATTCTCTCCAAAATCTTATAATAGCTTTAACATGTTTACAATCTTCTTAAATGTCCAGCTTAGAATTTTTCCTTTAGATCGTGTCATAAAAGTCCCTATTTAGGCACTTCCTAATATGCTATATCTCCTAATTGTTCTCCTCCCCAAAATGGACACTACAAACAGCAGTACTAATGCACATTGAGCATGTATCGTCCATCCTTGTCACTATTGAGTAGTCTGTCCAAAGCAATGATGAGCAGCTGATGCTGGAGAGTGAATGTAGACAGAAGGTGGTGGAACAACCATATTATTTATATAACACCATATTTACTGAAGGGAAAAAAACAAAACATGATTCACAGTACTTTAGCAAACTAGATACCATCCATTTATGATTTATTCATTTTTATTTGACATTTGAGCATTTAATTCCCCAAGCATGAAAACGTAGGGTGTTATTCAAAAAGCTGCCAAAAGCAGCTGAGTGAATAACCCAGCCGAAGTGAAGTGAGCCGAGTTCGGCTGCCTTTGGTCAGCCGAACATGTCTTTATTGTAAACAAGGGGTATTTATGACACCTGTACTAATGCTCCCTAGTTTTTAACACCCCATATCTGTTTTGGCTTTCTCTTCCACATTGGGCCAAGATGTCATTTAAGGGGAAGGGGGACTTTCCCCATGATAACATAATTTAGTTAGGATTAGTGAATGGAGTGTTTTTTTCCCCTGAGATTGCGTGTGTGTGTGTGCACAAAAAAGCAGGTGTTTTTTTGTTGTTGAAAGTAAAAGCACACTAATTAGGGACACATTTCCTGCGTGTGTTACAAGAAGGATTTGGGCTCTCTATAATGTTCCCAATCCAGCTGCCTGAAAAGGCCTTCTGCTTCATGCTTTTTTTTTTTTTAGGCTTAGTCTAGTTTCTAACATACATGCACACCAAATTGTGTTTATGTGTTCTTTACAGAGCTCTAAATGAAGGACAACATTATTGTAAAAAACAAAGACAAGCATTCCCCCCAAAAAATTGCAGTTTTTTCTGTGGGTGTCTGCTCAAGAGGTGTCACAACTGATCATCTTGTAAAAACTGCATTCATATAGAATTTAAAGACCTTGAAATAACAATGGCCTTTCTTATTATGTTAGTGTAAGGAGACCAACATGTTGCTCAGCAACAAATGGTTCATCTGAGGTTTTAAGACTGTGCTCCTGTGAACAAGGTTTAATAACTGTCAATAGAAATCTTGCCAGATGAATAGAAAGTGACAGGCATAAAGCAGTATGGAAAAAGTCCGGAATTCCTACCTAAACATACCAATTTCTATAGCTTCTTTGGCTGTGTGGTCTGCCTTTGAAACTCTGGGTTGAAAAGAAAAAAACAAATTCTTTCAAGAGTAGAGGTTTGTGGGGGAGTGGGGGGGCATGACTTGGTAATGGAGGAGAGTGCAGCACACTAAAAGAGCTCTTGGTCCAACTTCTACTATCTCAGAATAATCCCCATTCGGACTTCACCTTTGCACCCATATCCAGGAAAGGCACGCGGAGGGGGTTGAAATTTACCCCAAAATCTGCCTTTAAAAGATAATTTGATGGCCCTCCATCTGCCATGGAGGAGAGGCCTCCACCAGCCCTGCAGCCCACTCCGAGCCTGTCTTCAGCCGTCTCCTCACTTCGCTCACTGGTGAATACTGCGCCTCTCTCTTTGGTGTCTCCGGTCCATTAGTCTGCCTCCCGGAGCCCTGACCAACAGCTCCATGCGACGACCGGATCCTCAGGTCCCTCTACTTCGGTGCCCCAGCACGCTGCTGCTCTGGGACCACACGTGTAGATGCCCCATGTTCCCCATACACGGCCTCCTCTCCTGACATCCCACACATATGACCGGCTTCTCCACCCATCCTCCGTCACCCGGCTGCCTCATCTACTACGCTACTTTATGTAAACACACAGCAGGGAGATGTCCCTAAAGAGACTCCCCTACCTCTTGGGAGAGATCCCTCGGGCACACCAGGCCTGGAATCTTATTGCCGGGAGGATCTGAGGAGAGTCTGGATGCTCCCTCCTGCACAGGTTAGTGACTATTTACTACACTCTGCCATAGATTCTGACCTCAAAGAACTTCTTTGCTCTTTTCCTACTAAATCAGACATAGAAGCTTTAATACTCACTAAAGCAGACTTTGCAGCATTCACTCTACGTATCGAATCAGCTTATAAACAGGAGCTGGCAAAGGCTAAACAGGAGATTGCCTCTTTTGACTCCAAGGTGTCTGTGATAGCACAGCGGCAATCTGAGTTATCGCATAGGTTAGATAACTTAGAACAGGCCCAATCTCTCTCACAACGCCAGATGATTGACCTAATCTTACAGTTAGATGACCAAGATAACAGAGGGAGGAGGAATAATGTCCGCATACGGGGTATTCCGGAATCTACTAATGCCTCAGATCTCAAGAATACGATATCTGCCATCTTCAATCTTTACCTGGACTGCTCACCTGCTATGCCTATCTCTATTGATAGAGCTCAAAGATCTTATAATAAGCAATAGTCAGCATGGATTCACAAAAGGCAGAAGTTGTCAAACAACCAAGTAATTACAGACCTGTAAGCTTAACTTCAAAATTTAGGAAGATACTTGAAAGTTTGATCAAGGATCACATGCACTTGTTTTTGCTTGAAAATAATATCATAAGCAATAGTCAGCACGGATCGACAAAAGATAGGAGCTGTCAAACAAACCTACTTTTTCTTTTTATGAGGAAGTGAGTAATAAATTGGACAGAGGAATGGCTGTGGATATAGTATACTTAGACTTTTGCAAAAGCGTTTGACACAGTTCTCCACATGCGGCTAATGTATAAGTTAAGGTCAGTAGGTATAGAGTATTAAATCTCTAATTGGATAGAAAACTAGCTTAAAGACCGTATTCAGAGAGTGGTGATCATTGATTCATACTCTGAATGGGCTGAGGATGTTAGTTGTGTCCCCCAAGGTTTAGTGTTGGGCCCCTTACTGTTTAACCTATTTATAAATGACAGAATTGGGATTAAAAGTACTATTTCTGTGTTTGCAGATGACACCAAGTTATGTAATGGAATACAGTCCTTACAGGATGCCTCTAACTTACAGGAAGATCTGAATGCACTGTGTGATTGGGCATCTATATGGCAAATTAGGTTTAATGTTGATAAATGTAAAGTTATGCACTTGGGGACTAAAAACAAGCATGCGTCATACACTCTAGGGGAAGTATGTTTGGGGAATCAATGACGGAGAAAGATCTGGGTGCTCTGGTAGATCATAGACTGAATAATAGCATGCAATGTCAAGCAGCAGTTTCTAAAACAAGCAAAATACTTTTGCGTATTAAAAGGGGTATAGACCCCAGAGATGGAGACATAATCCTGCCCTCTCTTCTCTTAATGTTATTGTCCTGTTACGTGAATTATGCTGTTTAATGTTATATTTGTTACTGATACCTGAAGTTGTCGACCCAGACTTACTATGTAACTCTGTGCCCCCAGAACAAGTATCATCCCCCACTAGAACATAACTGCTTTGGGCCCTCGATCCCACAACAATTATCTGAGAGGGTATTTTTTTTACCTCATTTAGTGGTCATCTTGGTTTTCTCACTTTTACTTTATTTTCTTTTGTTCTATTCTCTTCCTCCCCCTTTTCTTTTCTCATTTCTTCTAGCCTTTGCTATCCCTCCTCTCTTTCCATTACCACCTCCATATTCTTCCTCGCCTCTCCCGTTTCCTAATCACCTATATTAATTACAGGTCCCTCTATTTCACACTCTCTACCCAATAACTCATTAAAGCCATGTCACTGTCGGTCCAGATCACCTCTATCAATGCTAATGGCCTTAACACCCCAGAGAAGAGAAAGAGCTTGCTTACTGACCTCAGAAGGCAAAAGACCCATATTGCATTCATTCAAGAAACTCAATTTCGCTCAGATAGGACCCCCACCCTGCAGGATAAATGCTATCTACAGAGTTATCACAGTACGAATCCCGCAGCCAAATCAAAGGCTGTCTCCATTCTGATCTCCCTTTCTATTCCTTGGTCCAGCCTGGGTTTTCTGTCTGAAGGTATGTCTTCATAAAAGGCAAAATTGGCCATTCTACAGTCACCTTGGCTACAATATATGGGCCCAGGCTAACCAAGCCATCTTTCTGCGCTCTGTATTAACACGACTTGAGGCGTTTTGTGAAGGGAGCCTAATCTTAGGTGGGGATTTTAGTTTCCTACTAGATCCTGTTATGGATTCCTCTAGGGGACAGACAGGCCTTTCTCGCCCCTCTCATAAAAGTATTGACCGCACTTTGCGTTCTTTCCAGTTGGTTGACGCTTGGTGCTTTGCATCAAACACCAGACCAGACTGTAGCCCTATGTTGGTATGGGAAGCCCACAAAGGTTTCATTAGAGGAGTGCTAATAAAACATGGTTCAAGATTTAAGAAGGAAAGGGAATCCCAGCTGTCACTTCTCCTACAGGAACTCCACACTTTGGAACGCAGACACAAACTTGATCCTACTCCTTCTGTCTGGGCGGAACTCACCATGATCAGACTTAAAGTTCAGTCGATATACTCGGTTAAAGCACGGTTCTCCGTGGGTCATTGTCGAAATTCCTTTTACAAATTTGGTGATATGTTTGGTTGTCTTTTGGCCAATGCCCTGAGAGAGCAATGTTCACAATCTGTGCCCTCTGTTTCCACGAATCTGGGCAGGAAGGTACATTTTCCCAAGTAGATAGCTGATGCTTTTTTTTATAGCCCTCTGCTCACAAGATAGAGTATTTAGAGATTTAACCCCATTTGAGGAGATATGTTTAAAGAGAGCAGGAGATAAACATATGATATCTAAATTGTATAATATGCTATTGACTCAGATGTATCCATCATTCCTGTATTATACTAAAGCTTGGGAGCGAGAATTAGGATATGTAATAACAGAAGAGGAATGGAATAAGGTTTTTTTCTTAACTTTTAAATCAAGCATGTCCGTTATGATACAGGAGAGAAACTTTAAAATATTAATGAGAGGGTACAGATACCCAACAAAATTATATAAGATGAATCCTAAAAACTCTAAGGTGTGTTGGAGGTGCAGTAGGGAAGAGGGGACAATGTTATATATATATGGTGGTCATGTCAGTTGATAAGAACGTACTGGAAATCTATCTTGGAGATAGCACAACATCTAACGGGGCTATGTATATTAGAGACACCTGAGGTTGCTCTGTTGTCATTACACCATGGTTTAATTACTGTTTTGAGAAAAGGACTATTGGGTCCGATACTGGCAGCAGCAAAGGCAGTAATACCAAGGTACTGGAAGTCAACAAGTATCTCCCAGGTAGTGGAATTACACAATACTTTGCGATTGGAGGAGCTCACTGCCCGTCTTCATGATAGATATATGTTGTTTTTGTAGAGGTGGAGGCCGTGGAGGGAGTATATTGGCTCACCAGGTAAAGAAGAAATAATCAAGATTCTGATCTGTTAAGACAACTCTCAGCGATAAGATCTATTTACATATTTTCACTGATTTTAGTATGTGTTACATTGTTGTACATATGAGGATTCTTTGGTGTGAATAGGATGTTGTATCTGTTATTGTAATTGTTTGTTTAAATGTACTGATTTTTATATTGTTGTAATTGTTTGTTTAAATGAACTGATTTTTATATTGTTATTGGTGGTACTCAAGAAAACTAATAAATATATATTTTGAAAAAAATTCTACCAAACCAATATTCTATTGTGGAAAATCAATCCCTGTCATGTGAAAAATGGAGTCTGAAAATTCTCCTGTAAAGTTTTAAGGAAGCTCCATGGCTTAGAGGTTAGCACTTCTGCCTTGCAGAACTGAGGTTTCCCAGTTCAAATCCTGGTCATATATCTTGTAAGCATGTGAGATAGGGGCCTTAGATTGTAAGCTCCTCAAGGGCAGGGAATGATGTGAATGTGTACTGTAATGTGCTGTATAAATTGTTAGAACTATAGACATACCTAGTATAAATAAATACATTTGGCTTACAGTTTACTTAGACCCCTTAGAAAAGATTGAATATGTTGTTATCTGACAATGGGATTGTGAATGGCTAGACAACCATGTCAGGGGTTAATAATCACTGGCTCTTTGTTACAGAAATTTCCTCTCACTTCCTGTCCTTTAGAGGCCATTGTCAGAGACAGGAAGTGAGGTCAAATTCTAGTCCATGAAAAACCAACAAAAACTGGGCAAACTGAACAGTGGGTGTAACTCTTTCTTACTCTATGGTAAACTATTTACTATAGAGACATACACATTCCCAGCCCCATAAAAAGGTGATCTGGCCACATAGTCACATTTTATACTTACCATTGACTATTTGTTATAGTTTTGTAAGAAAAAAAGATAAGAAACTGGAATTAGGCATTAATATATTGTAAAACATTTCACCCTTTGCCATATATACTCTAGTAATATTCCATTTTGGAGGATGGATGTCTCTAATTTTGGCGGAGGAAAGGGCTTGCTTTACTAAAGGAAGCAAGCATGTTGTACTTTTATTAGGATGTCAAACCATATTTTAAGCTTGAGTTTCTGTTTGCCTATAATAGGAGCACATAAGAAGGCCTGTGTTTTTGAAAAGATATGTGGACCTAAATTAATGAGAATTCTCATGCCTTTCTGCATTTATTAACAGTCCATGAACCCATCGCACTCCTGACAGATTTTTCCATGTAGATTAAGTGGGTGAAACAGTGGTCGGCTGATGGCAACCATCTTTATGCACAAGTAGAAATATGGACACCGGCACTTCAGATGCAAATCAGGTGCAACAGTCCATTAAACCAGACCAATCCCAGAGCTCACAAAGACCCTGCAATGTAAAAATGACATCATACTCCCACCCAAATTCAAATCTACATAGAGAGAGACAGACATGATTCAAAATGAACAGCAAGGTACAGAGGCCTAATACATAGACATAAATAAAGCATAACGTTACCCCAAAAACATGAAATCAGATTAAAAGAACATGCAGTCGGAGTGATAAAACCATCAGGGATAACAAATTCTAAAGCAGCTGACCTCTCGTGCTTATATAATTCCATTTAAAACTCAAATGGATCAAATCTACCAGTGGGAAAAAAAGCCTTTGGCTAAAAGACTGCACTCACCACTTGAGAGTGTTCTGGCCGAGAGGTTAATCACTGGGCTTTCCTGCTTGGTCACCCCCGATCCTGATACTAATGCCTCTTGGTTTTCGCTGGGGTCGTAGGTGTTGTCTGCTGGGTGAAAAAGGTGTTTGGTTTCCCCTTGGTGTGAAAGGCCAGCAGGAATTCCTTGATCACTGTCAGTTGAAGGATTCTCCATGGGTTGCTCACTGTTAGTAGATGAAGCAGCTGTAGCCATCCTGGGGCATCCCATTGTCTTCTGGTGTATTGTTCTGTAATGTCACCAGTTGCTGCCGGTAAGCCAGGGATATACTTTCCTTTCCTGGTAGTATTGGTTCACTTGGCAGAATTCATCTCGCTTGATTTGTCTTTGTTGATCCTTGTATGTAGCAACGTCAGATTCAATCTTCCTCTAATCGGTGGTCAGGCTTTCCTTGTCTGTGATTTTCTCATTCAGTGTCAGCTCCGGTGCTTTGATCTCACAGTTGATCTGGCATAGTTGCATTTTGACTTGCTCAATTACTTATAGCATGTAATTGAGTGAATTCTGAGTAGAGATTTTGCACCATTTCTCGCAGAATTCGGGTCTTTGGCAGCCAATGGTGGGCTGATTGGTTTTTCGAAAGCATCTTGGTATTTTCTTTGCTGGTAGTACACAGGCAAAGTCTGACCATGTAGCTCCAGATCAATGTGCTTCTTTCTCAGCCTCTTAGGCATTGTTCACACCAAATGCAGAGCAGATTTCTGCACACGCAGTGCAGTGGGTTTTGCCTCATTTTTTGCCGCGTTTTTGATGCGTTCCGGGCCTTTTTTGGTTAAAAGAAAATGGGCTTTCAGTGCGTTCCAGGCGTTTTTGATGTGTTTGCATGCGTTCCAGAGCAGGTAAAATAGGGCCTGTTGCATTTTTTTTACCTGCTCTGGAACTGAACACTGCGATGTGAACTGGAGCTAAAAATACCATTGGAATACATTGGACACAATTTTGCTCCGGTCTGTAACTGCTCTGCTCTGCACCTGCTCCGCGCTTGGTGTGAACAAGGCCTTAATCTCTTTAGGCTGGGTTCACACCTGGGCATTCCTAATAGGTGCGTTTTATGCACATTTTTGCACTTGCGTTTGAAGCACATTTTTCTGTCCAATGAAATGCGCGTTCTTTACCCTCCCTGGCGGTATGATTCTTTCTCTATCTGTTTTTTGTTTTTTTTTAACTTCCCGCCGGTTCCGCCCCCCTGTGATGCAGACGCTCGCAAGGGACGGAACCTGGAAGATGGATGCTGGAAGCGGCCAGAGGACACAGCGGGGATAGCGGACAAGGTAAGACCTAAGCTGTATTCCCGAGTGTGGCTCGGGGTTATCGCTTTGGTACAGAAAATTAACCCCGAGCCACACTCGGGAATACCAATGGATACGCGCTGAAATCTGCCCCTGTTTAAAGCTTTTTAAGCAGAATTATTACAGCATTGCTTCTGCACATCCAAACAAGTGTAATAAGCATGAAAAATATCACTTCTTGAATTTTAACACACCATATTTTTACATATCACTTTCTACAGCCCTCACAATAATGACACACTTTAGAATTAGATTAAACTTTATTTGTAACATAATTTTTCTACTAGTGCATATTGTAATGTATTCATATATGCTGTGTCCATTTATAATAGTGTTTAGAAACTTTCAAGTGTTCAGAATAATTTTGGGTATATTATAGTTCCACTATTCTGTTTTGAAGTATGAATTGGGAGAAACTACAATTATTTTAGCATTTGTTGCCTAGTAAATTAGCTGTAACTTTTAAATCATGTATTTTAAGCTTTCTGTTCCTAAGGATTAAAGGATTTGTCTACTGTAATCTAAAAGTGTAGCCGCCCTAAAGTGTATCAGTAATAGAAGATGAACTTGCTAGAGAAGCGTTTATTAATCGCGCCTTTAAAAAAAATTAACCCTAAAGAAATAGAAATCCTTTAATATAAACGGTAGCATAATAATTTATTAACATACAGTATATGCAGACCTTTACAGAATGTCATACTTGGTAGGATTTAATAAAGACAAATAGGCTGCTAACTCTGTAAGATAATTTTTTTACTTACCTTAATGTGTGTGGTGAAAATTTAATTCACAGCTTTGAATAACCAATCGGATGCAAAGTTGTGTTTTTGCTTGCATATGACTGGATGGGGGGAGTGAGCTAAAGGAAAATCTAGCTTTCAGGGGCGGATTCTGCGCATTCACGGCTATAGTAATAGCCGCAAATGAGTGGAATCTGTGCAATTGTAAAGATTTTAGCATTTTCGTGCTGTGCGGTCTTCCACAGGCAAAAAACATGCGGGCAAATGCTATGTGTGAACGGAGGCTTATCTGAAAATGTATTGGTAGGGTTCATACTAGGGATTTCCCAATACCACTTTTTCAAGACCAAGTACAAGTACTTCCTCTCATGTACTTGCCAATACCAATTACCAATACTTTTTCTTAAAGGGACAGGTGACTTTTAATGATCCATAGTACGACTACATGTTATGTACTATGGATCATGATTTAACCTATTCATGTTAGCAGGGGAGAATTGTAAATCTATTGCTGTAGTGGAGGTGTGTGCTGTATATATGTACTACATATACAGTACACACTTAAAGTACACTATAGCAATAGATTTACAGCAAGACCTGTCCCAGCTTCCCTCACTCACAGCTTCACTCCGATACCTGTTGCCTCACGCAGTGCCTCTTGTAGTCGGCGCTGGGGAGGATCGCTGCATCGCGTCTCGGTGCTCAGCTTGTGGGAGGCGCTCACAATTCTGCCCCGCTAGCATGAATAGGTTAAATCATGATCCATAGTACATACACAGCACACACGTCCAGTACACTGCAGCAATAGAGTTATAATTATCCCCTGCCTAACATGAATAGGTTAAATCATGATCCATAGTACATACACAGCACACACGTCCAGTACACTGCAGCAATAGAGTTATAATTATCCCCTGCCTAACATGAATAGGTTAAATCATGATCCATAGTACATACACAGCACACACGTCCAGTACACTGCAGCAATAGAGTTATAATTATCCCCTGCCTAACATGAATAGGTTAAATCATGATCCATAGTACATACACAGCACACACGTCCAGTACACTGCAGCAATAGAGTTATAATTATCCCCTGCCTAACATGAATAGGTTAAATCATGATCCATAGTACATACACAGCACACACGTCCAGTACACTGCAGCAATAGATTTACAATTTTCCCCTGCTAACATGAATGGGTTAAATGATCTGTAGTACAACTACATCTTATGTAATATTATGTACTAGGGATCATTTAATCCAATCATATTAGCAGAGGATAATTGTAAATCTATTGTCTGCAGTGTATTAGTGGTCTGTACTCTATATGTGAAACATATAGAGTACAGACCACTAATACACTGCAGACAATAAATTTACAATTATGCTCTGCTTAATAGGGACCCCCCTTGCCCTCACTCACTGCCCCTCGATGTGCAGCGCTGTGCGGGAGAGCAGCGAAGAGTCAGCGCTGGTCCGGTGGGAGGAGCTCCAGGTGGGGTCCTAATTTAGCTGGCCGGCTACTGCCCAGAGGTGCCGGCCAGCTAAATTAGGACCACACCTGGAGCTCCTCTCACCGGACCAGCACTGACTCGCTGCTGCTCTCTGGCACTGAAGGACGTTGGCGGCACTGAGCTGAAGAGGAGCGTCGCGTCACTGCTGCTCCGGTGGACAGTGCTCTTAGTGGGGTCCTCTGGGCAGTCGCCAGCCACCTAAATTAGGACCCCACCTGGAGCGTCGCCCACTGGAGCAGCAGTGACGCGACGCTCAGCAAGGTCAGTAAAGAAAAAAAAAACATAGCACAAGCTTCGGCGCTATGTATCGGGGCATTTTGACAAGTACAAGTACTTGTCAAAATGCCCTGTATCGGTCCCGATAGTGATGCTAGCATCGGTATCGGGATATCCCTAGTTTATAAATACTTTAAAACTCAAATGAACTATTTAGTAGGAGGAGGAGGATGACATCACCCTTGCCTAGGTGCAGAATGGAAAGGTATGTATTTTATCTAACTTCCATCAACTTTTATACAGCATTTTAGAGAGAGTGATAGGGGGCTCCTTGAATAAGTAAATCTTTCTACTTAGGTGCAAGTGCACTTAAATATAATCCATAAACTCCAATATATTAAATAGTATAGTAAATACAACATAAAATATGTATACAGTATACTGAATGCAAAATCCTGCTAATTCCACCTTAATTTTAGTTAGATCCATCAGAGAGACTATACTAAGAAAATACAGTAACCAATGCATTCACTTTTGATATAAACACTTTATTGTGTAAGGAATAAAGACAGCTAACAAGCCCTGCAATCCTTCACTGTTCAGGTTCAAATTTAAATCACACTTCCAAATTAGTTTTAATTCCCAACAGACAACAAAATGAAAACAATGAAATCAAGTAAATTAGAAAAACTATGTTGTTAAACTTGGACACAATAATGAACTTGTTTAAGAAAACATTCATCATGCTATATTCCCCTATGGGTACTCCGATCAACCTCATGTACACTTAGTAAAATGCTACAATCAATACTCCCACCTTGTACATTGGATATTGTAGCTGAAAGGACTTGTACAGCATGTCACTGCAAGTTTATTTTAAATTGAATCTTACAACTCCTTTACAGAGTACAAGAGTGTAAATATTGCTATTTAATTTCTACAATTTGTCTTTGAGAATAGAGAGACAACAACTGATAATATTTCATAGCATGGTCAGTCAGTTTAAGAAGTAAATAAGTACAATTTGTGTAAAGATGTATGGATAGCCCAAACTTTTTTTTTCTTTTGGATAGTGTAGGAAAGGGTTTAAACTAAACCAAAGTTACATTTTTAGACCGAACCCAAAAGAAAAAAATTGTCAGGCCGAACCGGTTTCCGGTTTTTAAATTTTTTCTAATTATTTTATTTTTACTTTACTGTTAGGGGACCCCTGATATTTCCCTTTTAAAACAGAAAAAGTGATTGAGGACACAGAGTCCTTTCAGCTGTATTTTCGGCCGGTTTGGTACTCAGCAGCATTTTCGGCCGGTTTGGTACTATCGGCATTTTGGCAATTGAACCATTTTCAACTGAAAAGTTTTGGTGGCCGAAATGTTGGTGCATCCCTAGTTTAAACTACTATGATCATTTTTTTGCTGCCTGTTTCTTGCTGAGCATCTTGCTGAGCAAATTATCCTTTATTTAATGTCTTTGTGATACAACAGGAAATGAGAGCAAATATCACCAAACTGATGGGGATTCCTATCTTAGGCAGTTGTTAGATAATTATGTCTCCTCGCACTTTGCTTTCATGACAACTCTAAAATTAGGATTTCCTCTTATTTTCTGTTTCAGTGATAATTGTCCCCAAAGAAAATAGAAGGTTGAATCTCACCAGCAAGAACACTCCAAGCAATTGAAAGCTTGACACAAATCCATCCTACACCTTTACCATTAATGCCAATAGCAGGGTGCACAGTCTACAGTGATACAGCAAAACTCCAAGAGAGCAAACGGCCAAAATCATCTAAGGTTACAGACCTTGTAATTTACTAAGATGTACATTGCAGTAACAACATTGTGCAGAAACAAAAATACAAAAAAAAAATATTGGTATTAGACACTGTGGCCTCCTTTCACAAGGTCTGTCACCTTGTGAATGGAGGCAACAGTGTTTCTGAAATGTCTGTATATTTATTTTTGTCTTTTCTTTTGTTTCTGCACAATGTTGGTATTGCGAGTTAGGCCTTGGTAAATTGTAGTAACATAGGTATGTAACTAAGTGCTCTGGCCAATTGCTCTCTGGAAATTAACAGCTGAGAGAGATAATCCCCTTACCGACTCTATCCCAAACTAAAGAAAATATTTTGTTTCCTTTAAATACAAAGTATATATGTGTGTGTGTGTGTGTGTGTGTGTATATATATACAGCCAAAGTTTTTTTTAGTCTTGAGTAAAGTGGTTATTACCTCTTACATGTTTTTTTGCTGTTTGTGTCCTAATGGGGAGACTTTTCTAGTCTTCCTGTCTTTAGACACAACAGGAAGTACATGATGATCAAATGGGGTAAATCCTCTCCTAGACAACAGTCACTGTCCCCTCTATTCTCTACCAAGTGGAAACTCAAAATATTATATTTTTTTATCACTTTCACTCCCAGTTATAATGGTCATCATGACAAATAAAGAGTAAATGTCCCCTGCGGAGAAACAGGCAGCAATGAAAACCTGAAAGAGGCTGTAACCTTTACCTAGTTAAGCCTTTCCTGGTGAAAGTACAGATCCCTTTATGCCTCTGCCACTGGGATTCATACCTGTAGCTAATAGGGTCTTGCAATGCCTCAGGCCACTTGTAGTTCCACAACTGTGCGAGTGTTCCGTGGTTGCCTCCACCTAACCTAGTTTTTTTTCAAAATGAAAAACCAACTGCCTTTAGAGATACTTTTTATTAAAGATTATATTTATTTTCAAATGTACAAGTTATTGGAAAAACAATACAAATATAAAAATCAGAGAACAGGACAAGACCAATTAAATGAGGTATGTTGTTGTTACAGAAAGGCATCTTAGAACATCTCGTTAAAGTAGAAAAACCATTGGCTAGACGGGTATTCCCTGCCGGTGTTAGATGGGCTGTATATACTGTAGTACCAAGTTCTAATGGGTGTGTTTCAAGGTTTTAACCCCATAAAAGGGAATATAAAGCAAATATAGTTTTAGGAGAAAGTGGGTAAGAGTTCTCTTTCATGTCCATGGAAATGGAGGTAACATTGTCACAAGGACAAAACTACTTTAAACACACATTTTCAGAAGTTCTAGCTGTTCCCCTCTCTGCTATATTTGTTTTGTCAGTGCTCAGTGCTGAAAGGACGTGAAGAGAAATCATGGTTCAAAGGAAGCAGATGGCATTAAAATCTACACAATGACTTTAACCCAACTGCTCTATGCAAAACAAAATTGTACAATTTAACTGGAGTTAGGCTTTAAACTTGAAGTTTGATTTTGCCTCCTTTTGTTTCTTACTCTCTCACCTTAAAAACATGCAAATACAATATGTCATACCTTATTTTAGATTCAGTGATGTCAATGCTGGGTCTCTGTACTTCTCTATACAATTCAGGCAGATCTTGGGTGGTGAGAGGGGCTGGCAGATTAATGTACATAGGTTCCTGAAAACATTCCAGCACCCTGCCTCGGTACTCCTCCTAACAATATTAGCTCTCCAGCCCACCCCATGCCTCCATTCTCACCTAACCAAGAATAATGTGTACAGCACTCTTTTCTTTTTGAAGCCCGTGGAGCGTGAATCAAATCACCCGAAAAGTGAACAAAAAAGTGCATGTGAACACACACAAAAAAAGTGCACAGAAGGGGTGCTATCTAAAGGGTCCATCTCCTGAAGAGACAGGGCCCATCCCTGACCCCCAAGCGGACCCATTCCTCATGGCCAGCCGAATCTGACCATTGAGTGCAAGGTTGAGGGGTCCCCTGAGGGGCAGGAAGCTATGGGCCACACATCCTCCCCCTAGATTTCAGGGTAGGCCCAAATACCCACACCCTCCATCCTGTGGAGTGAAAAAACCCAAAAATAAAGTGAGAAAAAGAAATAAGTGCCAAAGTGATAGACTATGGCTAGGCCTTGCATCCGAGATGTTCAATTTGGTTTCCTTCCCATAGCCAGGACACTTTGGGACAGGGAACTCAGATTCCAGCCATACAAGCCATAAGGCCAGTATAGCGGTTCCTTTCCCCTCCTGATCAGTGATAAGAACAGATACTACACTTAATCTTGTACCCCACTCTTGGTGCATATGCAAGTCACATATCCAAAGAGGCACACATAGCAGCTGGAGGAGGCTGGACTTGGGGCATGTGTCACCAGGGGTCAGTCTGAAATGGGGAGGGACATCCAGCTCCCATTGATGTCAGCAAGGAAGATAGCAGGGTAGATAACTTCAGGTGCTGGAGCAACAGACCACTAAAAAGCAATGCTGGATTTCCTGGGAGGGTGAGCATGTTCATTAAAGATAACTAAAAAAACCACATTGGGTTGAAGTTCCTCTTTAACCACCTGTCATCTGGCCGTTCTAATTAAATGGCCAGACAGCGGTTTCTTGAATGTGGATGGGCATTTTTAAATGTCCTTTCTTGCCCTGCTTGTGCCTGCTGCTTCATCACCTTCTCTGGGGGTCCCTAGGTGACATTAGGGGTTTTAGAGGCCCCTGATGGCTCCATAAAGGGGGCCTGTCACTGTATATTGGCTATCACATAGGGGGCTTTTTATTCCCCTATGTCATAGCATTAAAGTTAAGTGAAAAAAAATCACATATAAAAATAAAAAAACAAAATACATTTTTAAAGTCCCCCGCCCCACATACACACACAGACATGCGTTTGGTGCTTCTATGTGCAAAAATGACAATTATACCGCACATGTTACATATCACAGGGCCATTTGAGGGCCACCAATCACTGAAAACACTAAATTGATGAACAGTAAAAGCTTTTAAAGTGTTGCCTCCTGCCAATTTTGGGTATGGTAGTTGTTGTAGATTTCATGGGTGCGCACAATTATAAGGCTTGACGTGTTTGGGGTCTATTTACCCAACGTGACCCCATCTTTTATATTTGACCAAAAAAATTGGGTAATAATAAATGTTTCATAACATAACGTAGTGAAAACATTTTTTTCCAAAATTTCAGTAGTTTTTTCGTTATATAGTAAAAAATAAAAACCCCAGTGGTGATTAAATATCACCAAAAGAAAGCTCTATCTGTCCCAAAAAATGATATAAAAATCATTTCAGTACAGTGTTGCATGACTGAATAAATGTCAAAGTACCACAGTGCTGAATACTGAAAAATGGCCTGGACAGGAAGGGGGTGTAAACACCCCGGTCAGTAGGTGGTTAAGAAAGTTCTGAATATTAGGCTTAACATTTTAGATGGCATGGTTATATGAGATTTTTATGACATGTACCCTGATTATCTAATGCCATTTGTTTAGGTACCCGAACTGGCAGTTTCCTAAATCTTTTTAGATCCCACACAGATAAGATTCTTAGTGAAACACATTTATATGTAAGGTAAACAAACAGTCTGTCAACCCCAAACAATTTTTCTAGACCAATCATTTGGGTTTAACAAATCTGCTCTAAAATAGTGGACTAGTTGCTAATAATTGCTTTATCCTTGTCAGTTACAACTACCATCTTCAGGGTACCTTTATTATGTAAAAACCCATAGACTATGTGAGGCTAGTAAATCGATATAGATAACCAGTACTGTACATTTCCCGGTATGGTCACATCCCAGACAATTACTGATTTAATTTTTTATTGGCTGTACTTAACTTTTACTTGATCAAATCAACCAGTTGATCATAATTCTATGGGTATAGCTAGCATTTACATATGATTGTAACATGAAAGGATCATATCTGTATCACTTTAGCAACCACACAGATCCGTCTGTTTTTCCTGGTGTTCTATGCTAACGTGAATAAAAGAATATCATTGTTTGTTAGGAGTTACACCCTCAGATACAATTGTAACGTTTTTATTTGTAAATATGAAAAAGAGTAGCAAAAATGATATAGAGTGAGGATAGCAAAATATTAGTAATGCTAAAACCATTATTTTGAAGCAATAAATAACTCCATCCCACTAAGTCATTTTTTTTGTCATACAAATGGTGCAAATGTATTAACCAGGGCTGGATTTAGCATTAGGCAGTGTAGGCCTGTGCCTATAGGTGAAAGATACAAAGAGGCAGTTTTTTTTCTGTTTAGAGTTATTGGCCACTCACAAAACAATCAACAATTGGATAAAAAATTTGGCAAATTGTAGAAACAAAAACTCAAAGTAGAACACTTGCATTATTTTCCCTGTAACTGATTGTAACTCTGGGTTTACCTGGTTTAGTATGGTGCCAATTCTTAATGGAAACCTGTATTGAAATAAATATAAAGAAAATGCTATCTTCTGACTGTCTACTTTCTAAGTAACTAACCTGGAACAAGAATGCAATTTTAAAAGGCAGAGTGAAGTCAGATATTACGATCTGCATACTGCAAAGCATTCATCAAGGTAAGTAATGTGAGATTATTGAAGCAAATAAGAATAAGAACCAGGCAAATAGCTTTTTAGAACTAGAGCTAAAGTGTTAGCTTTCATATTCTTTCAGTACAGGTTCCTTTGAACTTGATCTGCCGCAAACCACACAGACAAAAACTGGGGGAAAAAATGGAATTTTGCCGAAATATCTTTATAAATACCTTTATAAAAATATGATGAAAAGCAGAAATGAAATTGCAAAGTGCTACTTTGTAAACATGCAAAAGAGTAAAAGTCCTTATGTTACATGAAAAAAGTACAACATTGATTGATTCTGATGTAATAAATTAATACTTTAAAAAGCAATCAAAAGTGGAATGAGGATCAAGGAAAGTGGAGGCCTCTCTTATATTTATCTTTTTGTGGTTTGTCCATTGTAGAAATATAATAATGGGCAATTTAACACTCGGAAGTGACTACAGCCCAGTGTTACAAAAAGGAGCTCTTGTAGAAAAGTGTGGAAGTTAACATTTGCGTATATGACAGCACTTTTCTTTGTCCAATGTGGGGCTAATGCTTTCCAATACAAGTAAAATAGGTAAACTAAAATTAAATAAACATTATTTAAGGTTGATTAAATCCCCCTGCAAATCTTATACTCATCTGTTCCGCTAAGATTGGGGGCAGGTGAGAACAAGACTTGGAAGTGGTCATTGAATATTGCTCAAAATTCAGCAAAACCCAAACTTAAAAGTGAATCCCATTGAAGGCAACGGGGAAAAAATCATGTTGATAAATTCTGACCATTTTTAGGGCTAATAAGCAAACTAATGTAGAAAAAAAGGATGGGAAGCTTGGCACTGCCATGGCGGACATGTACTAATACAAAAAGAAATATCACACAATGGGGAGAAGCGGTAACCGAGTGTCACCCCGCCGAGACGTCACTGTGAATGCGTGTGACGTCACCTCGCCCGTGCGCGATGACGTCATCGCGCACGCGCGTCAGTATTCTGGTACCTGCCGACGGCCATCTTGGTGATGGACGCCGGCAGAGAGAGGAGGGGACAGTCACCCGGCGGGATAAGGTGTGCCGCCGGGTCCCCTCCTCTCTCCTGATACTGTCGGGCGTTCGGTCCATGACCGAGCGCCCGACTTTTCAGAGGGGGGTGATACCAAAATTACTGTGAGTCATTTTGGTGTCACCCCTCCAATGGTGTCACCTGGGTGCGGGCCGCACCCCTCTTGTGATGCCACTGGTGGCCAGCATATTCTGACAGCACATATTTGATTGTGGAATTGATATTTAATTTACAAATAGCTTGGCTTACATACAGCAGCACCACCCAAATCTTATTCATTTCATTTTGAAAAAAAAACAACATTTTTCACGTAGCTTTAGCGCCAACACATACTTTTTCATCAAATGGTAATAGGCTTGCTTTGACTGGCAGAGTATTGCTTTGGCTGTCCTTGCTTTCATTGATGTAAAACTGTCCTGCCACTGGCCAGTTCCTATTAAGCTTTTATTATGAATTCAGAGACTGAAGATGATATACAGTGAGAATTTGGCCAGTAGCAGGATATTTTAATGAATGAGAATTGTTAAAAATGTATTAGAGAAAAGAGTATAGGCGGATGTTTTATTACAAGAAATAGGAGGCTGCAGATGACACAGCAGTAAAAAATTGGCTGGCAGAAGGACAGTTTTAATCAGAGATAACAGGCCTGTAGATCAGGGTGTTGTTGAACGTGAGTGATATATTATCTGAAGTGGTTTAGGTGCAATTTGTTCTTGCACTTATCTTTTTTCAGAACAAAATATAGCTATATCAACAAAAAATAAAAACCAAAAAACCTTCAAAATAAATGAAATCCCTAAAATAAACACCTTTGAAACAAAGGCTACTTTTTTGGCAATGCAATGCATAATATTTGTAAAAAAAATCTCCCGGATGAATCTGTACAAAATTCACTGGGACTGTAAATCTTGAACCTGCAGGATTTCCGTCAAACCCATGATAGCAGTGAATCTGAACCTCATCCCTAAAGTGTAGTTTGTAATTATTTATGTATGTGGGGGCAGCCATATTTTGTCTTCCTGCTGGTCATCTTATCTTATTGTGAGGGTCAGTCTTTCAGCCATAACATAAACAATACAACTCCCAATAAACTCCCACAGACACAATGAAGAAAATATTACAGATTCCCCCATCAAAACTTACCAGTGTTGATCGAGGAATCTCCAGGTGTCTGGATTGTATTTTTTTTTTCCTATATTCGTGAGTATACGATATGTTAATATAATATAAAATTATCGACAATAGAATCATTGTTCTTCTGAGTCCGACTTTTAGTGATTGAAAGACTATTGCTACACAACACCTCCCACCCCCCCATGCCGCCCCCCTCCATCTCCCTTGATATTGTGGTGAAGCGACAATGTGGAAGGGAAGAGTACATTTCAGAGTGTGTCCCCCCCCTCAAACCCATCCCAGTGTACATATTCTGGTCTGGTACCGTACCCATGTCTACTATCTTAGTGCTCTATAGCCTTACACTTTATACCTCCACCCCTCTCCTGCCTTGTGTGGTCCGGAGAGTATAAACTAAGTTGGACTAGCTATACATTGGCCTTGTAGATTGATTGACCTGATATCTTATGCTACCTGGTACCCTTTTGCTGGTCGAATATTGCGCTGGCAGTATACTTGAAAGGAGATAAAAATGTATCTTTCTCTGTGTGCGTATAAACTATATTGATGAATGGCATCCATCTATCATAGAATAAGGTAGTTTTCTTGTTGTTTGACAGTTGCATTTCTGCATCTAGCTTTTCTAAGTGGAGTATGTGCATGAGGTCTGATCGTAAACTTTGAATATTAGGAGGCCTAGTTGCCAGCCACTCTCTCATAATGCCTCTCCTGGCAGCCAGCAAGGCGATACTGATCCAATGCCTGTGCTGTCTACTAAAGTCTGAAGGGTCTTCCCAGTAATTAAACAGGAGTAGGAGAGTGTCTAGTGGTGGCCGCTTATCTACCACTAAGACAATGAAATCTAGGACCCTGTTCCAGAATGCCTGTATCACTGGGCAGTCCCAGAGACAGTGGAACAGCGAGGCCGCCTTTAGAAGACATTTGGGGCTGTGGTCTAGATATTCCTTATCCACTTCCGGCTTTCGTTTATGGAATGTATTCTGACGGTGCCCACCAGCCGCTGTCAGAATATCTCAACAGAGCCGTCAACTAATTGGCTGCTCTCTGTCCATTCAAAGATTTTCTGACCAGCTCCTTCAATTAGCTGCAGAACCATATAGTGTATGATCAGCTTAAGTCTTAAAGCAGGCCTAGCATCAGATGTATTTTTTTCATGTAATGTACATGTATTATGTAAAAATATCATTACAGGTATTTTATAACTCTATCAGACATCACACTACTATCCATGACAATGTATCTTTGCTCATATACTGTTCTGGGTAGGCATCTCATTTTCAACTTCTGGCACTGATATGCTGGATGAGAGTTGACACAATCATGCAAATCTTGGTGCATGTGAAATTTCTTAGGTGGGTTTGCAAATGTCCAATACAGATCTGCCCCATGTTGCAGCCTTTCACCTTTTGACTTGCTACTACAGGTGAAACTCGAATAATTAGAATATCGTGCAAAGTTCATTTATTTCACTAATGCACAATTTAATACATAATTCCATCCTAAGCAAAGTCACTTAACTCAATCACTTATTTTCAATGATAAAACGTACATTTCTTGTGAACAATTATGCTGTTGATGTGTATTGTGACATGCAAGGAATGTATTAATGTAGGCTTGTAAACTTATAAAGGCCACTTTAAAACAAGAGTCTGCCTTAGTTTTTTTAATTGCTTTTTGCAAAAAGGATTTAGTTAACTACTTTACCATTTCCATATTCCTGTGCTGCTCTTCATGTCCTTATTCTTGCTTTGTCACCCCTCCCCCACTTCCTTGTTTAATGCCACCCAGCATATATTAACCCTTTCTTGTGAGCCCAGGCTGGTAATGACCCCTTGGATGTGCATTGTCGTACAGATTTGGTTCACAATCTACCCCTGCACAGAATGATGCTCACACATCACAAATTAAGCACCATTCCATGCCGCACTGAGGACCACCCACCGTTGATACTCTGCTCTCTGAATAGGCTATGTGCAGCACAGAGATAATGTCACTGCTACTTTTAAGCTTGTTAATAACTGGGTTTTCAAAGAAGGTGGATTTATGATAATTGTGACCATTAAGGAATATATTTAAAAATAAAAACTGCACACTGGTGAAAAGGATTGCGAAGGGGGTAGATATTAGAATCCAACTTTCCTTTTACCGATTTGTATTTGTAACATTTCCCATTTACTTCCTTAGGGAAATTGGATTATATAGACAACTCTGTAAGAAAGAAACTCACAAAGCCTTTACATGTTATACAACCTTTCTGAAGCCATTGTTACTAACTTATGGTATGAATGTAATAACTTCATTTCTGAACCTAATTCATTGTTTAACAAGATTAAGATCGATTTCTGTTTGCGCCTAACTCAATTTACACTGTAGATCATTAAATCAGTATCTTCACAAGGGACTATTTATGGCAGTTGACTCCTTTTTAATTGATAAGCTTTTAGGGCATTTAAAAAATTGTACTGTCAGTAAAAGTCATTCTAACAGCTTGTTGTACTATTAGTTAAAAAGATGAAAAAGTAAAATAAGATAGCACAGACCAGCTCATTGTTATCAAACAATTTACTAAGCACTTAAAATTTAGTGTTGGGTGGTATTTGAATTTGTATATTAACATAATATTTACAAGTAATGTTGTCCAATTTTGTAGAGGCTTTAACTCTCTCTCTCTTGTCACACAACTTGTCTATTGCTGGAAACATGACAAATTAAAATGTACTAATGGATTCAGCAAACCCTGTGCTGTTGAAGCATCTTTCTTATAGGTCTGCACAGTCACAATTGTTGTAAAAAATATTGTTGCTATTTTCTTCGTTCTGCTAATAATTATGTTCACAAGTCCAAACAGCTGGTCAATTAAAATTGAAAGATAATTGTGAAAAGTAAGTACATGTTGTAAAGGATCTGTCATGGCGCTGTTCACTTATATCCTATGAACCATAACTGTTTTATGATAACTATGACCACTATACTAAATTAACTACTAACCACTCAATAAGTGACCAACCATGTGCTTAGATCCCATGCCATCTAGTATATTGATTGCAACTCATTGTAAGGCTAAGAAGATGCAGGAGTCTAAAATGTATTCCTTAAATAAGAAAGTGGGATACAATCTTTATTTTTGCTGGGGTGTAAACAGAGTACAAGCTGACAAGAAACCAAAAGTCAGGATTGCAACTGCCATATTGCATGAATCATACTACAGTCTTTTTAGAAACAGATATACTGTATGAATCACTGTTCCAACCCACCTCCATAATTATGTCATGGGCATGCGATGCCCAAAATGGAAAGATTATAGCCATGCACCACAATGTATCCTTTAGCCAGTTGTTTTATGGTGGATCTATCATACTCTGCCAAGCGTTATCACCTAACAAATATCCATCAGTAAGCAAAGACAAAAATCACAAATAAATGTGAAACTTCTGTGCCATACAGGGTTTCTTTCTTCAAGGTATGTGCCACAATTCTTGAAAAAGCTATCTCTATGGCCCATACATCTCACAAGTTGTGATTTTCATTGAATAATAAAGTTTGTTCAAATGAACATTGGTATGCCTGTATTGGGCAGCATCGACCATATTGTGGCTGTAGCACCCACCCATGTAAAGATCTTAATGGATTGTTATTAGGACGTTTGGATGCTCTATTGAACTAATCCTGTCAGATAAGGTGCTAAGTGGAGTCCAATCTGAGCCATAATACACCAATTAGGGCAACTATGCATTGTGGTATGCAGCCATGACATTTTCCATTCTTTTCAAAAATAGATGGATAGATAGATAGATAGATAGATAGATAGATAGATAGATGCATTTTTTTGAATTTTTTAAGAGTATTAGGTGTTTCTTTAAAAAATACATTATGCCTCAGCATAATCTCAATATTAGAAATTTAAAATTCTATTTAATGAACAACAAAACATCTTAAAATTGCTTTATCCCAAAAGCTCTAAACAATAAATATGTATCTAAAACCAATTAGAAAATGTTATATATACACACACATAGCTGTAATAATTTTAACTCCTTAAATTTCAGGCAGTCAAGAATAGTCATATACCTTGAAAAGCTCCCCAGGTCACCTAAAGCCCAGGAATCTCAAAGATGCAAAGAGCAACTGTTAATCATGAAGATGGACCTATAGTAAGCCACAAGAGGTGCCAAGGACAAGCGCAACCTCAGGAAGTTGCTATTTTCATATTAGAGCTCCTCAGCTTTGAGCATCAAGATATCTACTTAAGGTATATGACTATGTAAGTAGGCAGTTGAACTCCAGGCAGATATAAAATACACAAACAAATGCATCTCTGTATTAATTGCTGTATCATTCTTTCTTTATGTAAGCATTGAAAGCACCTGAATTACCTTGGCATTAGTCTCTTGAAGTCCTTGCACAGCTCAGACTAGGAGGAGGGAGAAGCAGCACATGATGTCAATCAGTTCGGGTGCTCAGAAGTAGGGATGAGTCGAACACCCCCGTGTTCTGTTCTAATTCGAACATGGAAAAAGTTCTAATTCGAACTTAGAACTCAATGCAAGAAATAGGGCCACGGTGTCAGCAGCCTTATATAGTGAGGTGCAAGACTGTAGCCAATTACCGTTTCGGACAGCGCAGTGCATTGTGGGATTTTCCTCGGTCGAACAGACCACGGACATCCCGCAATGTTCGGCGTTCAGCGAACGCTAGAACAGGCTATGTTCGAGTCGAACCTATGATCGACTCGAACATGCAGCCCATCCCTACTCAGAAGCAGCATGCTGATAATAGCAGAAGCAAAATAAAGAAGGAATGTGGCTTATCCTTTACTGCCAAGTTACTGACTTGGGTCTTGGAGGACAACTGTACGTATTACTAAGATTTAATAGAGAAAAAAATCAGGTCTCCTGCCATTACAACACCCCATAAAATAGATTATTAGTGCAGAGGGAATATGATTCAAGAAGAAGGCTGCCACTGAACGTATAACCATGAGCAAATGTGTCAATTAGGTTGTCACAGAGCATATCCTCAAAGTTGTGCACATCATGCTCCCTCTGAGATGCTGGCAGTAGATCCCCTAGATTTCCCCCTTGTATTGGGGAGGGGTCAAATGTCTATCTTGAAGCCCCCCTCCTTACTCCCAACACCCCAACCCTCTCTTTCCTGATTGCCAGAACCCCTCCTCATGTTCCTTCTCTGCCTTATGGCAATCTATAGCTGATGGAGGGTATTGATAGACTTCTGTGCAAAATAATGGTGGCTAAGTAGCACAGGCCACAAATTCATTTAAATGGGGAGTTAAAAAAACTATCATAAAAATGCTGGATGGGGGTGAATTAGGAAACGTTTTTACATAGTCGGGTTGAAAAAAAACACATGTCCATTAAGTTCAACCTATGGAGATATGAAAAAAAAAAAAAAGCTTAAACTGAACGCTATGCCCACAATTACTCATTGTTGATCCAGGGGAAGGCAAAAAAACCCTATAAAGCATGGTTGAATTTGCTCCAACAGGGGAAAAATGTCTTCCTGATCCCATAAGGCAATCGGATATTCCATGGATCAACAATTTCTGATGCATAATATACCTATAAGAACTCAATATCCAGTAATATTCTGTGCATTTAGGATTTCCATTCTTACAGCCATTTTTACTGTAAAAAGAAGTGGCTGCTTAGTGCCCTTAAAGTGTAAGAGGTAAGGAATTAAAAAGAAAAAAATAAATGCTTTGAAACCAAAACAGATGCATGGTTGTATTGGAGGAGATAGAGGAGGAGGAAAAGTACATATTAGTAGCATTTTTAAAAAGTGGCTGCTATGCATGTGACAATGACACTCTAAGCTTCACCCTGTGCAGAGAGTTTCCAGGGGGGTAAAGCAGGGTCTGCCTGTGAACTGCCTGGACTATGCATAACAGCAGTCCTGTTCTGGAGTTCTGCCCTGGGAGTCCACCTATCCCACTTAAGGAGGGGGTCAGAGTCACCAGTCTCTTTGGATCAGGTATCATATGTCACAAGCCATGATTATTTTGTACTATGAGATCTCTGTTCAGACTCTTAATGATCTGCTGCCCAATCATGGCAACTTCTACTGTCTCCCTTCTCATCATATCAATGTCTTCCCCTGGTGTAGGAAATGAGTGAGTTACTGTCTAAGTTGCAACTTGTACATGTGAAGACCCAAGCCACGGGACATACACATGGGGACAATTCTACATGTATTGGTATAAGCTGATTTCCATTCTTACAGCCATTTTGAATGACAATGTCACTGCCGTTACCGCTGTACATACCCACAACGCACATGATGGGAGTGTGATACATACAATTCCTGTCCTATAAATACTTTCTTAGATGATAGGAAAACCAAAATTTTTAAGGTTACCACAACATAAACCGGAAATAATAAAACTCCCAACTTTTATTAATAAATATACTGAGATAAAATCATCAAAGATATGAAAAACAACATATAAACAAAAATCATGATCATGGATTGTGACATATATTTTAGTAACATCTAAACATGTCCAATATAGACTAATAGCAACAAAATAAATAATGAGCTGACTCTTGATGCTAATGCAATCTGAGGTTTCATCAAATTGTTACTGGGTTAAACAAACTTGATGCGTTTAAAAAAAGATCTTAAATTTACATGTTACATTCGATGTTTATGTCACCCAGATCTGTTAAAAGGATTGATTATACCTGCCAAAGAGGACCAAAACCTGAGCCCACACACAGTGTGTGCCACATATCTGCCACTCTCTCCACTGAATATGTCTCTGATAGACACAAACAACAATTAAAATAGAAAGTAAGGGATAATGGAAACCATGTGATGGGATTTAAAATTTGGCAAATAAGCATTCTATAAGTACCTTGAATATAAAATGCAATCCAGAAATATATGCCATTATGTTGATAAAGATATCTGCAAACCTGTTAGCAAATCTTACATAAAAAGGTTTAGTGAAAAAAACGAAAATGCAAGTTTCTATAAGGAGAGTTAGATAAGTATCCTAATGTGCAAAAATACAGACTTCTGATATATCTCCTGAACCAAACAGTGTTACAATGGAATATTATCAAAATGTAATTATTTATGTCAATATAGATTCAAATATACTTATAACTTTATGAGTTCAAATATACATCAGTAACCACTGGCATATATATGAGCTAACATTTGCACAAAAATAATACAGTAACCACCATACAGTATATGGGCTAACATTTGCATGAAGATGCAGACACATTGAAGAAAAAACAATCCCATCACATACTAACCTATCAAAAAGGTAACTTCTAAGGATAATGGAGGGTTTCAAGCGTCCTATAAATAGAAAGAGGATTCTATACTGTGTGTTCAAAAATGGTATGGGAGGTATAGAGAATTCACAAATGAGTTTTGAGAGCTGGGGGACTTGCAGAAAGTGAGGTTGGGGAGCTGTGGGAGGATAATTCCTACCGGTTAGGCGGTACAGGGCCTCATGATTTCTAATGGTAGCCCTGCAGGCGGTTCCCAAATGGCTGGTATTTTTAACATGGCTGATATGGTACAGGCAAAGGCTGCACACACATTGGTGCTGTTGGCAGCAGATACATAAAAAATGGTCAACATGGCAGAGCGCTTTATATTTGCTATCTATTCAAGTATTTGCATACGGTCCTGACTCTAGCCAATTTCTACCAAACACATATCATAAGTCTATATTTTTAATATTTTTGTGATAATTGGAAATACAGGCATAGGAGGGGTTTTGGAGAATGTGGGGCTGTGGTAAATCTATTTTTACACTCTGTTTTGACATTTTATTAAACTTTAAAGACAATAAAGTGGTACTGTGGAAAAAAAAAGCTTGCAAACTGTACTATGATTTTTTTCCACTGGCCAATTGGTAGTTGAGGGCTTTAGCTTTATTCTTTTAAAAGTAAACTTTACTATAACTTTTGTTGTTTTCTTTTGTGGCTTCTACTCCCAGTGTTCAATTCAGGCTGATTACCCCTGGATGAGAAAAAAAGTAGGTGTCACTGCCACAACCATCCCCCAAAAATTGGAATGAATAAGATTGGTGTGCTGCTCCTGTATTGAAACCAAACAACATAAAAAAAATCAAATACAATTTACTGTACATGATGCCAGAATACGGTGTCACTGAGGCTGTTCTTGAGAGTTGTACTGTTGCATAATACCACATATATCTTAAAGTCCTTTCTCAAGCATGTAATTTTAATGACAGGTGTTTTTTCCATATCGCCCTTGAAGTTTGTTAAAAAAATGGACCCCCTCCCACTGTATGGTATTTTTTTTTTCTATTGGTATATGTCTGTTACAATAATAACATTTTAGATTTAACTCATGCTGTCCTACGGGAAATAGTCACAGGACAGAAAATTACAAAATATTCTCCCAAACGGGTACACAGACAGTTATGAAAGCTGAAATTAGGTTCTAACCCTTCTCTACTCTACCTAAAACTAGAAGCAAATACAGCTGGAATACTACTGTAACACATTAGTACTATGAATATGAATGGTGTGTCTGCCATATTACACATGACAGCTGATCTCTTATAGATATACAACCATGTTACCAAGACTGGCTGTTGTAGCATTTGATGAGCTGGCATTAGGGTTGTAACGAGCCCCTGCTCGCTCGGTTCCACTCTCCCGGCACTCCTCAGATTTCAGACCGCAGCGTCTGATATTTTGGTCGTCCGATAATTCGGGATTCGAACTACAGCTATGTGCCGTTCGTATCCAGTGGTGATAGCTCAGAACAAACAGCAGGCAGGCTGTATGTAAGTTCAAACAGGAATCTCCTTTATTGGATGCACACACACACTTTTAAACACAACAGTTTGAACGCCCCGCCCAACCGACCACCTTCCTATTGGTCAATTGTAAAGTATCCTCTAGTCCTCACTTAGGTCCTCTTGGCCATGCAAATGAGGACTTGAAACAGGGTCAGCAGGTATTGGTCCGATAGCTTAAATGGGAGGGCTGATATGTGTAATGACACAGAGACGTCCCAGGAGATAATTAAATGACATAAGCAACAAACATTCAAACATAGAGTGATTCAAACATAGGACAGGGCGGAGGACACACAGCAGTTTGAACACCCCCGACCAACCGACCACCTTTCTATTGGTCAATTGTAAAGTATCCTCTAGTCCTCAGTTAGGTCCTCTTGGCCATGCAAATGAGGACTTGAAACAGGGATTGGTCTGATAGCTTGAATGGGAGGACTGATATGTGTACCATTGTCATTAACATTGGGTTTCCAGAGCCGGTATTGAATTGTGAAATTGGACGGCTGTAGGGCCAGGCTTCCCTACAACAGCCGTCAATGGGCCCCGGACACCCAGTTCAACCCACAAGCGGGGTCTCTATAGTCCTAGGTCCATAGTCTCTAGAAAGGAGGCTAACCCTCAGGCTCCTCCAGCAGCCCCAGTGACGGTTCAGTCCGTCACAAGGGTCATCACCAATGTTATTAAAAGCAAAAAGATCATAAGGCTGGTATACTTCCTGGAAAAGGTGGCAACCTTAGCTGGTACCTTTTAAGGCCCATGTCAGACTAGCAAATCAGAACTTGACAGAATTGCTAAGAGTCAAGGAGTCAACTCTGGCGAGCCAAGGACTGGGATATTTGGCTGGGAATTGCATATCACATGAGCCCATGAAAAGGGACCTTGGGAGAAGCAAATACTTTATTTGTCACTATTTGCCAAGCCTGTGCTTACTGCACACCAAGAAACTGACCCTAGGAGGCACATTTTTCCTTTTACATATTATACATATATATGCTTATATATTATACATAGTTGCCTTGCTGAATAAAAGTGCAGTATAAGTCTCCTTGGACTGCACCTGCACCTATTCCCCCTTGCTATATATAATTGTTTTTGAAATCATTTACCAGATTGTCTTTGTGCTTGGATAAATCATTATACAGCTGTACTGGACCCCATGAGGTCTTGAGAACCATATCTATCCACATAATCTATTTCCGATTTCTGTTGATGTAGGGCAACATGGACTTACTGTAAATTAAAATCTAGGTTACTTGTGACACATTAGAGCATATCAAAACTAAGTGCTAACATCTGGGTTGAATCTCACATGAGTAAAAAAAAATCATTATTTTCCATGACATCCTTACATTCCACTGTGGGATATTATTTTGGCTTTTAAATGCTGGCATAATTTCTTATATTTTTAAAAAAATAAACTGGCAGGAACAAATATGATATACAATATCACAGTACACAGTACATTCAAGAATACTTGCTTTCAGTTGGAACCAATTTGATTCTGAAGGAGTTTTCAGTGTTATTCACAAATGGCTGAGTCACTGAAAACAGAGAGACAGAATGAGAGTTACATGAATTGAGACACAATCTACAAAATGAACTGCCTTACAAGAGTTTTGTCATTTAAAATAATGGCTATGCTAGCTTGACAGTTGATCTGCTCACCTGTCTACTCCCCTCTCTACCAAGACAATGTAAAACAAAGAGGGACAGGGGCTCTATTGTTATTGTAAGAATGAGATGGCTAACTTCTCCACCTTGTACAAAGAAAAAAAGAGGAAAGTCCTTCTTTGTTATTTCACACTTATAAAGATAAATATTAAGTGAAATATTAAAAGTGGAAAGTTGAAAGGAATCCCATTTTATTAAATGCAGATGGCCAAGGAGAGGAATAACAGATTTTGTGGAAATGGGCTAAGTGCTACAAATGTTTGTAATGTGGAGGTAATTAATTAATTTTATTCTATATCTACTGGACTTGCTCCAGAGTCACTGGTTCCTGGCTAGATGCCATAAACTATTTCATGGCCCTTTAAAACTTACCTCTTACTGCATCTTCAAAGAACTGTTTACTCCGTCTAGTTAATGACATCTATGAATGCTTAAAAGAACACTCATTGACATCCTATTTGTGTAGGCCAAAAAGGCAATAGCAATGAACAAGTACCAGCAAAATCCCCCCTCCATATTATTTCTGAAACAACTTATCAATACTAACCTACCTCTCTCATACTGCAATAGAGACTGCGCCTCCAAATTTCTAAAGATTTGGATTAGCCAGATATAACATCTCATCCTTAACAGTGAACATGCACCTGCACTAAACTAATTTGCCCAAAAACATTTCCTTCTACAGAAGCTCAGGTCCTCTATCCTGACACTGGACCACAAGGAGCTTGCTATCTCTCTCCTCTGTTCCATTTCCACCCAATACACCAGTACCTTATAAAGCTACGCTAACGTAATATCCAAATGCTGATCTTTGTAATGTATTGTCTACAAAACACTGAAGTTTCATACTGTTGTATGAAAACAGTTTTTACTTTTAGTTAATTTAATATATGCTTCTTTGTCTAACTAAACCGTCTTGCTCTTGCTGTGAGGATGACTGCTGGGGTAATCAGCACAAAGAACCACTCAGTTGTGCTGCAATGCATAGGAGGAGTGAAATGAATTCCAGTCTGCTGCTTCTCCTTTCACTGTCCAGTGACAAGGTGGGGAGAATACCTGAAAATAGTAACATATAATGAGAATAAAAGCAGCAGAGAAAGATAAGGTTCTAGACAGGACCATGCTTTGTGGTAGAGCTGTGTAAATCTCATGACTGGATGGACAGAAATACAAATCCTTATGCAGGTAATATAGCTATCATATATGTTTTTGTACATTAAAGATAAATGCTAGAAAAACAGCTAAATACCCAGATGAAATACAAAGGAAATCAGAAAGAAGAGAAAATGTTTGAGACATTATACTTTTCAACTTCTTTAGTGTACTCCAAAATACAATCATCCTTCATTTATTTAGCATTTACAATTATATTTTCTCTTGATAATCCTTTTGCTACTATTAAATAATGGTTATCTTTTACCTTTAAGTAGAAAATTTAAGTTTGCGAGTGCTTAAATTTGCCTTTAAAAATAATTGTTTTTACAGAGTGTTCTTATTTTCCTTTGACAAAACTTTAAATTTCAAACTCCTTTTGTCTGATGTTTCTCTTTTAGAACATAATTGCCTAACTTCTCTGCATCACTAAGTTGGTAAATTTTTAAACTATTTCATAATAAGCTTTACATATATTAAGCATTATCTTTGCTTTCTTAAACATTTGAACGTAGCGTCTGTGAATCTAAATACTTCTTAAACCTGGCAAGAATGAATAGTGTTCATTATGTTATGTGGGTGGCAACTATCTGTTCTCAGATAAGGATTTGTATTTGCAGACTTCAATAAGAATTTGATAAATAAGTGACTAACAAAATGTGCAATCTACAGTACAAATCATGAACACTTTCACAGTTTTATTGGCTTACTATGATCTGATTGTACCCAGTTAACCAAAGAGACAAACATGCAGGGCTTGGACCGTACACCTACTTAACAGTCATGGTAAGGCTCATGAAAGGGTCCTATGACAATTCCAAGGCAGGAGCAGGGGAGAGGGTAAGCAGACAAGGCATCCACCTTAGGTTAATGAGGTTGAGTAGTAAACTGATTGAGCCTTTGCTTTGGTAGTGTAAAAGTTTAAGTTTTAGAGATATTTTAGGCTGGTTTTCATGGGGGGGTTAAAGGGGAATAAACAACATCAACATGAATGTTGTGCTTGTTCCTACTATAATGTAGAGTTAATGGTAGCAAGCTTTGACCTGTGATTTTACATGTGTTGATCTATGTTTTTTAAGCATCTCATTGATTAGAATGGAACAACACTAGACATGGTTTTTCCTAACGTGTTGCAGAATGGCTCAATGGTAAAAACAGGCCCTAGAGAAAACAATGCATCTTTGTTTTTCCATGTATTTTGCTTGCCTTGTGCAACACCAGAAAATGTATCACAGTGTTGGCAGGGAAAACATACCCTACAAGAATCAAAAGGTATCTAAATGCAAAACGTTTTTGTAGTCTTTGATAGAATAGGAAAAATGTATCAACTTTGAAAATCCAAATTCAGATTTGTCGCCAGAACAAGAATAGAAGTCTTTCAATGGATACACTTGTAGCTGTGACAACTGTCTAAGGGAGGATTTCCCTAACTGAGGACAGATTTTCTCTCACTTCCTCATGTACCCATGTATGGGGCAGTGAAGGGAAATCTCCCCGATAGGACACACATGTCAAAAAAACTAGTAAGAGTTTAAAACTCTCTCCAATCTTTCTAAAACGACTGAAGATTGCTACATGTGTTTAAAGGAAGACAGAAAACAAACAAATAAGGAGAAACGCATCACAATTTGTACATTTTGAAACCTGTTTCTCCTCCCTCTAACCCCACTGCTCTAGATACCAGCATGAGTGCCCTAAGGTAAATATAGATATTGTTTTATGTGCTGCCCTTTTAAAGCACAGTGTGTATGAAACACCTATAATTGTTACTACTACAGTTGAGCAAAATAACTTTCATTTAAAGGAGAACTATGGGGTCAGTGTTTTTCCCCATAGTTCTCCTTAGGGTAACGGGAGGACACAAACCAGCGTCCTCCCGTTACCCTAAGCTCATTATACTGCGAGCCACAGCTCGCGGTATACTGAGACGCCGCAGCCGGAGCGGATCTCGACATCGACGTCGAGATCCGCCCAGCTGCGTGAGTGATCTAGAGGCAGAGCCAGCTGTACCCGCCCCCTCCCCCGTCCGTTCCGCCAGTCAGCGCTGGCAGATCGGAGCGTGGAGAGGGGAATCCAGCCCCTCCCCCTGTCACGGCAGAGAGCCGTGACAGGATCGAGAGGTGAGCGGACCCGGTATGTGTTCGCTCACCTCCCGATCTACGGAACCGACCTGTGACAGTCTCATTGTCACAGGTCGGCTAGAACTATGAGGTGAGTGGAAATCACTCATCTCATAGTTCTCCTTTAAATATATGCCTTAAAAGCCATAAAATTAAAGTGCTGTCCAACATTGGCTAGAAGCACGATAATAAAGAGCTGAAATTGAACTCTGTTTAAAAAAGGAGGCCCAGCAAGACTAAAAAGAAAGCAGCATTGGCTGCTCCTTAACGTAATTTATTTCTGCCGTTAGATGCAATCACTCTTTTGGGTTAAATGATGGCCAGCATCATTCAACTCACTTCCTTTGGGTCTAGGCTCACATGGACCCACAATGTGAATCATGAAGCCTGAGCTCCTGGACTGAATAGTGTTCTCACATGTTATAATCGGAGCACCTTTCAAGTCCAAGAGGAAGTTGTGCCCCCACCAAAGAAGAAGAGAAAGGACCCATCATGTCATTGGATTGGCCATAAGATTAAAGGTATGTATAAAGAAATTAAAATGTTTTTGACAGGGGGCTGGAGTGCTCAATAATTAGAATTTAGTCTGAAATAATACTTTTCATTAACTCACTATGGAGTAATTAAAACTGCAAGCTTTCCTTACACCTCAAGTCTCTTTGTGAGGCAAAGTAAACAAACTTATCTAAATAACTAAAATAACCTTTACTGAATCATATTGAATAAACATTTTGTTTGTAATTAATTCAAAATAACAATTGCTTTTAGTCACTTAATAAGGGCACAAAATAATTATATTAATTTCATAAAACATACTAAGCATGTTTGTAAAACTCTGGTAAATTAATTTGCCATGATAGATTTACTTACATTACTGGGCAGTCACTGGCAACATTCACTATGCTTATAACACAGTGGTGAATGTTTAATGCTCAGTAGGAGCATATCTGGTTAAATGTGGCACAAATGTACAGTGAATCTGTTGACAATTATTATAAATACAACAGGATGTTGGCATATTCCTCTTTAAACATATTTGTATTATTCTTGTTGGCTTCCAAAAATTACTTATTCCTTTTTTTATCAGGTTAAGTTAATTTAATCAGTTTATTATAACGTCAGTAATTTCCCCTGTGACATACTCAATCACATGTGACTACACGCAGTTCTGAACTGCGTGACAAGGACGTGGCGATACCACTCTCAGCCTCACCCTGCACAGAGATTTCCCAGCTTGCAGAACAACAATCTCAGGCAAGCAGACTGAGAGCAATCATCACTAGGGTTAGTTAACTCCACAGTTAACCCTTTACACACCAAACATTCACTGCCACCATGTTTTTTAACCGAAACACAAACCATTCCCAGCAATTCTTCAGGAAGGCAAGGATACTTTAAATTTGTATTTAGAGCGTAATGATTTTTAAGATCGTCCTTTACTAAAAGAAACGGTGCAGAAAATTATACAGAAAACGATATTAATAAAGAGAGACAAAATATATAACAACAGTAAAATAAAAGGGAATAAAAGGCGAATACTTAACAGTCCTGGTTTTAGGAGTTCTGACAGAGTCTACAGTTCAATAAGCAAAAGAGAGGTCTGAAGGGCTCTTCTTCAAGCAAGCTTGCACAGATGATGTCCAGATTATAAAGGGAAATTATTCTACGATGTTAAGACTTCTTGATGTTGCTGGAGTTCCTTTTCTTGATGTTCCAAAACAAGAGCCTCTCTAGCTGCCTCGGCAGCATCTTTTTGTCAGCCCTCTGGGGGGTGTCACGTAGCCGACCCCTAGGGCAGGGCTGGGAGGGAGAGCAGGAGGGGTGAGCCTTTATGATTTCCTCCTCTGCTCCTCCCAAAGGTTTCAATTCATAACTTAAGATGATAGTGGAGTATTTATATTTAATACGATCCGGCAACCCCTAAATTATGATGCATCATTTTAGACTTGCTGCAGTTTAGATTGAATCTAAACATGCCTGAAATATGAAGGATGGGAAGGCAAGGAAGGTAAATGTTGCCTGTCCAGCTGTGGCTCACAATGTTTGAATTCAAACTCGAACTCAATGCAAGTGTATAGGGTAGAACTTTCTCAAAAACAAGTGTCTCCTTCAAGAGGGCATATATGCAAGTTATTGGCCATAAAAAGTGTATGGGGATTCAGGTACTGCCCTGGGGGACATGAATCAATGGGAAAAAAAAAATTAAATTTTTTTTTTTTAAAGGAGCAGTGATTTTAACATCACTTAAAGGGTAACAATAAAAATGAAAAATTCCTTTAAATATCATGCCTGGGAGTCCCATTAACCTGCCTGTAAGGTGGCACATCTGTACGACGTATAGAAGCTAGTGCAGCAAAACCGATATTTCTAAAGAAAAAAATGACTTTTCTTTTTTCTTTTTAAAGCATGCGGTTCCCCCTCCCAAACAATACCAGACCCTTTAGGTCTGGTAGGAATTTTAGGAGGGACCCCATAAAAAAAAAGTGTGGGGTCCCCCCCAAAAAGTTTTGAGTGCACTGGTAAAACTACCTGGTGAATGCTGTTTTTTTAGATTAACATCTCAGTTACCAATGGAAAGTTTCTCAGTTCCTTGTGTGTGCTTTTCAGTCATGTTCAACTCTCTGCCGTTCTGAACATTATTATTATAAATATTACCATTATGAACTAAAAGCTAAAAAGTCAGTGAAAACATCTTTGCATGGGCTGCATAATGAGTACTGGAATTCAGCAAGTGGTCAAAATTCCTTTTTTCAGATACTGGCTAATCAAATCTGACATTTCCTGCTGGTAAGTCAAACTACATTATTATTAGTAGTACTAATAATTACCTAATAATAACTAATAATAGTAGTTGTAGTAATAGTAGTATTAATATTATTGCACTCCTGATTCAGTTAACACACCTCCACATATTAGATTCCGCATTACGGTAGGACTGAAACTACAACTGATTTCGTGGAAACAACAGCAACAGCACGTACAGAATACCCAGCACAACAATATGCAACCACACTAAAAGCATCTCCACAATAGTAATAAAAACAGAACAATGATGGCTATTAAAACTGGAAACAGATTCACTTGAATTTTTAAATAACACTTTAATATTATCTCTTTCACTAGCAGTCTCAATATCAGTGGTCATCTCTTATATCCAGGTGTAATAGTCTCGTAGAGTAAGGTTATTTTAATACAGTTACATGTGATATGAAACAATGGGTGTGAAAATGTCTGCTAGACATAGTTATTTCCCAGAAATAATCTCCAGTGGGAGAATTAATTTGAATTTACATAGACTACCCTTTGACCTCAGCTTAGACAATCTTTTCTTTCATACAATGCAACACCACTCATTTTTGAAAAATATAGAACATACAATAGGCATTTTGTAGCTGCTCGCATTTTGTCATTCACCGTGTAGCTGCAAGGCAGCTCCTACAGGGGAGGCATGAGATAACAGTTGACAGTTCTTCCTAGTTCAAGACATGGCTCTCTGATGATGCCAACACTGTAATTCAGTGAAGCTGGAGTGGGCAGAATATACCTCTGATAACATCAAAATCCTGATAGGTTCCTGATGGGTTAGAAAAAGGGTGGCTACCAAGGCATTGTCATAGGATCGAAGCTCTTCTGCTGTCTGAAATTGTATATAATAAATATACATTTTATTTACCACTTTCTTCATCATAATACATTATGTTAATTTACCCTTGTTAGATATTCACATTTTTAAATATAGGTCAGCTTTAGCAGGTGGGATGCAAAAAGTTCACACCCACCTAATCATAAGCATAAGAAAAATATATAAATACATACCTATATATTTCATGTCACTTAAAGGGTATTTAAACTTTCACAGATTTTTGCAAATATCTACTGCTAGTAGGCAGTAGACATACACAAACTCATTAAAAAAAAAGTTACCAAATAGGTTTAAATTTACCTGTGTCTCCACCGCGCACTCCCCTCTGAAGATCTGAAGATTATCGGGTGGCTGCAAAGGATCATGGGGTGGGCACATGCGCAGTACAGATCTTCAGTCCGGGAAATGAGGAGAGACACAAGGTAAGTCAATGGAGGCAGCCCAGCAGTGTGCACTCGCACAGACTCCGTGGGACACAGAAGACCCAGCAGTCAGCTCTGGATCAGAGACTGGCACCACCGCTGACTGTAGGGACTGCTGAAAACTACAGGAAAGAAGAAGATGATTGAGTCAAGAGGCATCATTTAAGGGGAGTGCATACACCAGCAGAAAAACACTGCCATTAGAACTACTGTACTACTACTGAATATAACTACTATATCAATACATATACTAATTTATGGATTTCCTCTATAAATTGCACAATCCATTCTTATCAACCCTACAATAACTGATCCCCTGTACAAGTTTAGCATTCATGTAGAAGTAAAAATCCTATCAAGCATAAAAAGTGTACAATTTCTGCTAACTATTGCAAAAAGAAACTTCATATTAACAGGATAAACTGAATAACTAGCTAAATAAAAATTGAGCACGTCTAAAGCCAAATTATGAGAAATAGAAGAATAAAGGCACCCTACAAATAAATTTTACCAAAACTGGGCTCCAAGTAATGGAATTTAGGAATGATAACACAAATGTAAATTCCTGACTAGGGGAGAAGGATGTTATCTAGCCAATGAATGAATCACTCACCAGAACATTTGAATTCCACCACAAATGGGAGGCTCATGAACAAAACAATTTTTGTTCTGAAATCCTACAGTCTTCTGTACATATATGGAAAACTTTAACAAGAACAGATGGTTCGTGGGGTCAAGCTGAAGTTTTAAAGGCAAATTTCAGTTTTGTAAGGTCTCAAACAATGTACTGGTGTCAATACTACAACTTGAAACCATCAAAAGTTTAAAAAGTATACAATAATTAAATGTGGCGCTTCCAGAATCAAGCAATTGCTCTGTACACCACAGAATTGGCTTAATTACCATTTTAATTCTCCAAACTATCAGATTGCTTTACTGGTCAAGTCAGTTACACAAATAAGTCAAAAACAGCTGCTTTGTGACAGAAACACACCCGGTAACAGACAGATGCAGCATCCATAGATTATTCTGAAGAAATGAGATGAACATAACTACAAATCTATTTCAGACTAACTACAGTCTGAGAATAACTAAATTTCACAGCACTCCTGTGTACAGGGTGCTACATAAGGCTTAACATGTTTGGTGTCTATTTACCCGACATGACACCGTATTTTATATTTTACAAAAAAATTGGGGTGATAATAAATGTTTCATAACATTTTATAGGAAGACAGGTTTTTTTCAAACTTTAGGGTACTTTTTTGTTATATAGTAAAAAATAAAAAACCCAGTGTTGACTAAATACCACCAAAAGAAAGCTCTTTGTGTTCCCAAAAAATGGTATAAAATGTGTTTTCAGTACAGTGTTGCATGACGGAATAAATGTCAATCAAAGTACTGCAGCACTAAACACTGAAAAATGGCCTGGCCAGGAACGGGGTTTAACACCCTGGTCTTCAAGTGGTTAAAAAATTGTGATGTGTTTATGCCATGAATTGCTTTCTGTTTCTGTTGAGTTATGTGAGAAGACCTTCTACATGTATTCGTCAGATGGAAAGTTACAAGGACAGCATACCGAGATACAGCGCTCGATCTGGGGGGTTCTATAAAGTATAATACTGGATGTACTTGTTCAGCTGAGCGGCTTCAGAAGCATACGGACCGGGGTGTCTGACCGATAGGTGAGTCAAACAGAAACAGGGAGGGAGAAGCGCTGCAAACCAAGTGGGAGAGCAGGGCGATATTTATGGGAAGTGAGGGCTGGGAAAATAGGGGCAAGTTGTAATTCCCGATCTTCAGTGGTGGATAAAATTTCTCCAGAATGACCCAGAAAACATAAATGTGTGATATGGAGATGAGTAAAATTGTGTGAAAAATAACTCAAAACAAATGTAGTAACTTACCCTTAGGTAAGGAATGTTGCGATATCATCGGCGAGGAGTGGAGGTGGGTGGTTTTGGTGTTCCAAATGATCTTTACTGTGGCCCGTTGTTTGGTGGGATGTCTGTCGTCTGTGGTCCTGTTAATTGGAGATAGCGAGGAGGCCGAGGCGGTGGCGGTGTGTTCTTGTACTTGCCTTGCGTTGTTTGGTGGGATGTCTGTCGTCCTGTTGATTGAAGATGACGAGGAAGCCGAGGCGGTGGCGCTGTGTTCTTCTTTACTTGCTTTGCGTTGTTTGGTGGGATGTCTGTCGTCCTGTTGATTGAAGATGACGAGGAATCCGAGGCAGTGGCGGTGTGTTCTTGTACTTGCCTTGCGTTGTTTGGTGAGATGTCGGTCGTCTGTTGTTCTGTTGATTGAAGATAGCGAGGAAGTCGAGGTGGTGGCGGTGTGTTCTTTACTTGTCATGCGTTGTTTGGTGGGATATTAAATGTCTGTTGTCCTGTTGATTGAAGATAGCGAGGAAGCCGAGGCGGTGTGTTCTTCTTTACTTGCCTGTTGTACTGTTGATCGAGGGTGACGAGGAGGTGGAGGCGGTGTATTCTTCACTTGCTGGTCAAAGAGGGGGGTAAGTTGGCGGTTATGTCCTAGGGGGATGAGTCCGATGGTCTTCCCTGGTGGTGTCACACTGTGACCAGGAGATTGCCGACAGGGGGAGGGGCGGGCTGTGGCGGTAATGGGGCCGACGGTCTCTGCGATATGGTGGATGTCGGTGATGTCACACTGTGTTTGTGAAAGAGGTGGGGGACGGAGATAGCAGACCTAGTGGTGTGCGGCGTAGGGGGCCGGTGGTGTCACATATGTGTGTGTGACGGCGGAGAAAGGGACACGGGCGGCTCGTAAATCCGCGATGCTGCGGGAGTGATCCAGGTGTCTGACGGTGGTGGCAGGCTGAAGTGGGACACTCGATTCTAGGTGCTGGCGGAACTCCCGGGCACGGGTCAGGTGGGAGCTGTATAAGTATCGATCGAGAGCTTTCTTTTGGAGTATTTTTCTTTACTATATAATTTAAAAAGTACCATAAATGTAAAAAAAAAAAAAAAAAGATCCTCTCTCTATTAATTAGCCTGCACCTGATAGCGACGGAGGGGGAGAGAGAGAGCTCAGAGAGAGATACATGCTGGACTGGATGGATGCATACAGACTTGAGAGCGTCTGAATATCTGTGGGATAAAGGTGCCCATACACTGCAGGATTCTCGTACGAGAATCGCAGGAAATCCCGCGATCGTACGAGAATCGTGCAGTGTATGGAAGGCGTGCAACCGTTTCTACTGTACAGTCGCACGACTTTTGTATTTCGAGCATGTTGGAAAACCAGCCGAGAATCGTACGATTTTCAGCTGGTTTTTAACATGATTGAGAGATGACTGCCGAAGGGGCCAGTGTGCGCACGCCAGTGTGCGCACTGCCCGTTCAGCATTGCAGTCATCGGAGGCCCGCCCCTCAGGGGGACGGGCTTGCGATGATCGCAAGTATGATCTGCCTGTCCAAGATTGGCAGATCGTACATTTTTTAAAGTACTTTACAACAGGGTTGTAAAGTGTATGTCCACCTTTAGGTCTGGCTGAAAACTGTATGTATTGGACTGTGGTTTTTGCTCATGTTCATTTATACTGGAAGCTGGAATAGCTGCTCCAGTAGGACTTAGTGTGGGACACTACTGTTAGTTAGCCTCCTCAAGGTGGAGAAGGCCTTTTTATTTATGTTACTCTTGAGTTTATGCTGGAATTTGTTTGTTTAAAAAGGGAAAACGTACCCTGTGGATAAAAATAAACTTTTTATGTTGAATGCAATAAAACCGCATTTATTGCCAATACTGATCACAGACCAGTGACTTAAGGTGAAGTGAATAACATTGATTATCTCTTTACAATGACACCTGAAAGTGGGTTGGATATATTAGGCAACAAGTGAACATTTTGTCCCTGAAGTAATGTGTTAGAAGCAGAAAAAATTGGCAAAAGCAAGGATTTCAGCGACTTTGAAAAAGGCCAAATTATGATGGCTAGATGAGTGGGTCAGGGCAACTCCAAAACTGCAGCTCTTGTAGAATGTTCCCAGTCTGCAGTGGTCAGGACCTACCAAAAGTGGTCCAAGGAAAGAAAACTGGTTAACTAGCGATAGGTTCATGGGTGGCCAAGGCTCACTGATGCATGTGGGGAGTGAAGGCTGGCCCATGTAGTTCGATCCAATAGAAGAGCTACTGTAGCTCAAATTGCTTAAAAAGTCAATTCTGGTTCCAATAGAAAGGTGTCTAAACAAATTGTGCATCACAGTTTGTTGTGTATGGGACCACAAACTGTTTAGGTTGCCCATGCTGACACGTGTCCCCCATCAAAAGTGCCTACAATGGGTATGCGAGCATCAGGACTGAACCACAGAACAATGTAAGAAGGTGGCCTTGTCTAATGAATAATGTTTTCTTTTACTTCAGGGGGATGGCCGTGTGAGTGTATGTCGCTTCCCTGGGGAAGAGATGGCACCAGGATGCACTATGGCAAGCCAGAGGAAGCAGTGTGATGCTTTGGGCAATGTTCTGCTGGGAAAACCTGAGTCATGCCATTCAGGTAGATGTTACTTTGACATGTACCACCTACCTAAACATTTGTTTCTTACCAAGTTCACCCTTCTTGGAAACAATATTCCCTGATGGCAGTGACCTTTTTCAGCAGGATAATGCACCCTGCCATACTGCAAACATGGTTCAAGAATGGTTTGAGGAACACAAAGACAAGTTTGCAGTGTTGACTTGGCCTTCAAATTCTCCAGATCTCAATCCAATCGAGCATCGGTGGGATGTGCTGGAAAAACAAGTCCGATCCATGGCTGCCCCATTTTTCTAAGTCCACATTATATACACCTAAAAGTATATAAAATGATCTCAGAATGCCAAATATTGTCTAATCTACATAACTTGGTCAATTAATACAACTATATGCAAACAATGGGCTCAATTTGAATCTCACACTTGTTCACCATTCCAAAGATGTGGATTAAGCCTTAACACTGACCAGCCATATTGAACCCTGTATAAAATATAAGGCTTTTATATAAACATTTACAGTATATCCATACACTAATATTAACCTTTTACATATATACTTTGTTTCATGACACTGTAAACTCAGACTTGGGACACAATGATGGGTGTCAAAATCTTTACATTTCCAGTAAACAGCAGACAAGATATGATAAGACCAACATATGATCAAAACCACAAGGCACTCTGCTAGTTCTTTGGACATCGGATCATCAAAGCCATACAAATCGTTTATGGTTGTCATCTGATGCTTACCAATGATTAAGAAATATAGCCATTATCTATATACCACTATAAATGTTTATGAAATTCTGTAATAAATCAGACTAGCGTATAGTATACTTTGGTGTTTGTGCGTTGATTTCCTATATCATGATATTGCATTATAAATTGAGTTAAAAGAGAGCAGGTTTTGCACCTGTACTTAAAAATTATTTTCACTACAACCGCCAAAGTATTGGATAAAGAACATGCAGATAAAGAGTCACACCTCTGTCATGCAACTGTAATATCTGGAAATAGATAACCAAATTTGTGCCATTTTATATTCTATTCTTTATGAATCCCAGGTAGGGTGTTGCTTTTAAACAGTTAGTCCTCCCCTGTAGTGAATAACCAACTTTTGGTGAACTGTATACATTTTGAGGGTTTATTAAACTTTATTGCAGATTGTTACATTTTTATTTTTAAAAATGTATATTACCATCTGATATTACCATCTGATCAGTCATTCCTTTAGCAGTATGAGTTTTACTGAGTATCTAACCAAAAAATGAATAGCAGTATGTTGGGAGCACACCCAATTTGATTTGGTTTGATTTCTTCAATCAAATTGTGTTTTATTTACTGTTCTGAACCACAGTGGTTCCCTTCCCCAGGCAAAGTGACACAAATACTACAAACAGTAACCACCATTTATATACAAACAAATAAAAAGAGAAAAACCTTTTGTGCTAATTATTAACCCTCTATATTCCTATAAAACTGCCACACCTGTGTGAGTGCCTTACCAAGCTAATGATACTGATGTAATAGGCATCCTCTGATGTAAGGGTCAAGGCGGACTCTGTGATCTTGCTCTGTGGAGTGTAGAAAAAGAAGAAACTGCTTTGTTACTGATCTCATCATAGACAAATTTGATTATTTGAAAGCGAGGAATATGCAATATACAATTTTTATTTAGTATTACAAGTTAATTAAAAGTTAACAAATTCGACTTGCATTTTTAAATTGATATTATAGTAAGGTTATCTAAAATATGTAAAACATTACAAATGTTTGTAATTGGCTTATTGCCTTTTTGGAGAGCATTTTTTTTTCCAAAATATTTTATTTGACACAGAGTCACAATGTGACCAAATGAATACAGTACGATATACATAGTTGTTTCTATCTGTTTTTTTCCTGCCATACAATTGTATGCGTTCTTCATTCGTCAAATAGTAGAATGTGGGGGGGCGTGGCCTGGACATGGCGCCGAGCAGTTGCTAAACTTTTGAGCTCTGCAGACCCGGGGTGATTTTTTCAGGGTATCTACGTTTTAACCGCCCCATGAAACGTACTGGGAAAAAGTGGCAGACACCCCGTGCACCGGTGCGCCTGCAGAAACAATCCCGGATGGAGGCATATGTATCGCCCCCGGCATTGGGGCCTAAGACGCGTGAGCAGACTGGGACACCCGCGTATCCGGCCCCGATGAAGAAGGGTCAAACCTCCCTCACGCATGATACCTCTGGCTCCTCAGATGAGGCGACACTGCCGCTACCTATACCGTCTCCAACCTTCCCCTCACCTGCATCGGGATCGGAAGGGCCCTCTCCACGTGCGCTGGCATCCTCCTCCCAGCAAGGCTGCTCGGGCCTAGGCGCCGATCCGGAGCTCCGGGCTATCCTGGCGGCACTCCCGACGCGCACAGACATACAAGGTATGATTGACCAACTTATTATATCGCAAGTGAGTTGCGCTCGGTCTCGACAAATATAAATAAAATGGAATATGTGTGCTCTATAGGACGTGAAGAAGTTACTAAGTTCAGATTCTACTGTGAAAGAATTGTAAATCTCGGTAGTCACTACCTCGGTAATAATTGTGCAATATAACAATCTGGTGTGGGAAAAGGATTTTCAATCGCCAGCCGGTGTATTGATTAGGTGTTTCTGTGTACTAAGTGTACATGGTTTGTCCAAACAAACCTCTTAGTGATGTGACAATCAGATTGACCAACCTCACTTAGATCGGATCTGGCAGAGGTACGGGAAGGGGTGGAACAGCATGACCGGAGACTGGAAGCACTAGAGGATGCTGATCGGTCCCTGGAGTGTAAGGTGACACATCTGGAAGCATCCATGCTGCGCCAGCAGTCCCACATGGCTCAGATGCAGCTGAGACTGGAGGACTCAGAGAACCGCAACCGCCGTAACAACTTGCGGCTGCGGGGGCTCCCAGAGGCAACAGGAGGCCCAGATCTCAAGGTAGCAGTCACAGCCATCTTCAACTCCCTCCTAGAAAGACCCCCGACTGAACTGATTGAATTGGACCGGGTGCACAGAGCCATGGGCCCTATTGGAGCTGATGCTAACAGACCCAGAGACGTGCTGTGTAGGGTACATTTTTTCAACATTAAGGAAGAGATACTGCGGAGAGCCTGGCGGCAGGGGACAGTCGACTTTGATGGGGCAGACGTCCTAATTCTGCCTGACGTGTGCCCCCAGACCTTGTACCGCAGACGCCTCTTGAAACCCCTCACTGACCTGCTGCAAACCAAGGGGATTACATACCGGTGGGGTTTCCCATTCTCGCTCTTGATTGGTAGAGGAGACAGTTTCTTCAAATTATCTCACCCTCGTCAGGTCCCAGACCTGGCTAATTTTTTGGACTGTGGGGATCTATCACTGCCGGATTGGTTGGAAGCACCCTCCCAGATTCAAATCCCAATCTGTCTGTCAGACCATCGAGACCACGGGGGCGTCGTAGAAGCTGTCAGAGATCTGCTGCTCGACCATCTCAGCGGGCCCCACCCATGGAACCAGAGACTTGAACTGCAACACTAACCTGCCAATCCTCCGCTCTGCCGGCATCTGGATGACTCCCTGATGCGACATTACTCCTCTCCTGAGACCTCCCTGGGTGGATCCCCTTGTTGCCACCAGAGATACCTACCTTGATGCGGATGTCTTGCGTACCCTATATACAGTGGGACTTGCTGCACATTACACGTGGAGCATGTGTCCACGGTTACCCACATGCCTCCGTTGAAGCACATTGTTGTGGGGTTTTTTGTTTTTGTTTATTTTTTCAGGTTGAGGCAGAGGGGACCGTGCAAACCGGCGGTTCAGCGATATCACGGGTTTGGCCGGATAACCTGGGGGTAGCTTCATGGCCGCCTGATCCTCCCGGTCCTGGAAAGGTTATCTTTACCAGCATATATCATGTAGTTATGTTATTAGTGTGTTTTGCACCTCACCGCATTTAATTGTCGCAGGGATTTGAGATAGGTCAAATGGCTGTAGGCCTCGAATGTTTATAGTTTAACCCCTGCACCCCTTTTGTACCCCTTGAGTTTACTAATACTGTAGATCGGTGTGACTATGGGAGGGTGCAGATCACAACTTACACATAGCTAGGGGCGGACATGACGCTGAAACACTATGCTCACCCTGGGCTGCATCTCTTCCCGTCGTTGTGTCTAACCCTCTCCCCCGCTGTGAGTGTTTCCTCTCCTTACCGGAGATACTTAGTAGAAACACTCTTGTTTTGTGTTTGTACATTTTCTTGCATGGTGGTCAGACACATTCTCACCTCCGTGTGCTTGTGTTCCCTGTATGTCTCTCCCCGAATCTCTCTTCCAGGTGTCGGTCTGAACGTTCTCCTGGTATACCTTCGGCCGGGTCCGCTATCCATCCCTGGACTCCTCAGGCACCGGTTCGCGGTAAGGTGTTACGAGGGGTAGTAATCGGTCATTTACCTATTAGTTTTGCTGCACTTTACAGTCATAAATGCCTGGCCTTAGAATTACTTTGTTCAATGTACGGGGCCTCAATATCCCGGAAAAGAGGTCATGTCTGCTGAACGAACTATGGCGCTCACGAACCCATGTAGCGTTCTTGCAAGAGACCCACTTTAAGAGAGACCACATTCCCAGACTGAGTAATAGTAGGTACCCCACAGCATACCACGCTCCTTCCCCAGACCCCAAATCTAAGGGGGTTAGTATAGTATTGGCGAACTCGATCCCATGGACATACATTGACCACTATGCGGACCCGGAGGGACGTATGTTGCTCCTCAAGGGTGACCTCCATGGTCATAGGGTGACCCTGGTGGTGGTCTATGCTCCAAACTCTGGCCAGGTGATGTTTTTGGAGTCCGTATGGCTACAACTTTTAACATTTGCAGAAGGCCTATGGGTTGTGGGGGGTGATTTAATATGGTACTGGACCCGTCCATGGTCTCCTCCAGGGGTCTGTCCCGCATTACCCATGCACAACGACGACGTGTTAAACGGTCTATGTTCGACCTTCAGCTGATTGACCCGTGGCGCATTAGTGACCCTACGGGCAGAGATTACACTCATTATTCGGCCCCACATCAGTCTTATTAGAGGATAGACTTCTTCCTCCTGCAACACGCAGCTCTGCCTCTTGTCTCAGGGGTGTCTATTGGCACCTCCACTCTATCGGACCACTCCCCCGTACACCTGCAGATCACAGTAGGGGAGAGGGGTTTTTGACCGTTTTCGTGGCGCCTCAATGAGTTCCTGCTACAGGAGCCAGACCTGGCTGCCTCAATCCAATCGGACTTAGCTAACTACTTTCGAGACAACACATCTTCTTCACGGAACCCCCTAACACTTTGGGAGGCACACAAATGTGTGATCAGGGGATCTCTCATTGTGCTGGGGTCAAGGCGCAAGCGCCAACGCCTTAAGAGGGTAGAGGAACTTTATGCCCAATTACGTGCCCTTGAACTACGCCAAAAATCGACGTTAGATGCAGATGTTTTAACGGCCCTGACAAGAACTAGGACTGAGCTCAATGAGCTTTTGATGGATAGGGTGAAGGCCCAATTGACCAGATATCGCTGCACGTTCTATGAATTCGGGAACAAACCCGGGCGACTTCTGGCCAATGCACTAAAGGCCTCACGAACACGGTCCTTCATACCCGCACTCCGTGACACGACTGGCCACCTGGTCTCCCGATCAGATGACATAGCGGCTCAATTCCATGCCTTCTTTCAGAAACTTTATAACCTACACCCGGCCTTGGACTTGGTCCCCAGAGACACCCGAACCATGGCAATCCGGCAATACTTAATTGACTCGGGTATGCCTCGCCTGACGGACATGGACAGCCAGACATTGGAAGCTCCCATCTCTAGAGCTGAATTTGACAAGGCCCTGAAAGACTCGAAACCGGGCAAAGCTCCTGGTCCGGACGGACTCACACTGGCGTATTACAAGCAGTTCCCGGACATTTTGGGAGATCACTTTGTTATAGCATATAACTCCATCCTACAGGGACATGCCTTACCTCGGGACTCCTTGCGGGCTCAGATATCTGTCCTTCCGAAGGGGGGCAAGGATCCGGCGCAGTGCGCAAGCTACAGACCAATCTCTTTGCCAAATGTTGACCTAAAATTATTCACCCGTATCTTGGCGTCCCGATTGCTCCCCTTTTTGGATGAGCTCGTGGACCGCAACCAGGTTGGCTTTGTACCGGGCCGAGAGGCTCGAGACAACACCATCAGGACCCTGACTGCGGTCCACCTAGCACGTTCCCTGTCTAGACCTCTTCTCCTGCTGTCATTGGATGCGGAGAAGGCTTTTGACAGGGTAGACTGGGAGTTTTTGAAGGAGACGCTAATACACGTGGGCCTGGGAATCAACATGAGGCAATGGATAGGTTCTCTATACACGGATCCGACGGCAGTGGTCAGAGTGAATGGAGACCTGTCGGAACCATTTGACATCTCAAATGGCACTCGCCAGGGATGCCCTCTATCTCCCCTTATATTTCTCCTTACCTTGGAGCCACTCCTCCGAACAATTCAGGCATCACCAGATATCAAATGCCTTGAGACTAGGGATAGGCATCATAAAGTTGCTGCTTATGCGGATGATCTTTTACTATATGTCTCGAACCCGGAAACATCACTTCCCAATATTTTAGAAGCATTAGAGGCCTACGGTCGGCTCTCGAATTTCAAGCTGAATCTCGGTAAATCAGAGGCACTTAATGTTTCGATCCCAGCCAGCTGGATGTGCGGCATCCGAGCGTCCTTTCAGTTTAAATGGGCAACATCTCACATTAAATACCTAGGGGTGTCTATATCAGCAGACACTAAAGACACCTTTGTTCTGAATTTCATCCCCATTCAGAAACGTATCATTTCGGATGTGAAGTCTTGGGACCGCTCCACCTTTACGTGGATGGGTCGCAACAGCATTTTAAAAATGACGATCTTGCCCAGGTTACTTTACCTCTTTCAGACGTTGCCCATTACAATCCCTGCTACTTATATAAGACAGATGCGATCACACTTCTTAGCCTTTCTTTGGGCTAACAAGAGGGCTCGACTACGCCATCAGATCCTCTCCAGATCTCGAACAGCGGGAGGTTTGAGCTTTCCAGACCTGACTCTTTACTATAGAGCGTCCCACTTGTCGGTCGTTGTGGATTGGTGCTGTAATGCGGATCAGAAACTATGGGTGACCTTGGAACAGGAAGATTGCCCATGGCCATTACAGGGCATCCCATGGATTGCCCCGAAGTTGCCACTCACAACGTGGACGAACCCACTGGTCCGAGCCACAATGCTAGTTGCGTGTAAGCTGCTCCCTTCCCCAGGCCTATCTCCTTTACCGTCACCCTTGATGCCAGTAGTGGGGAGTCCGCACTTCACTCCGGGTCTACATAATCCATTGGCCAGTGCCCTAGAGGCAGCGGGGATGACTAGACTATACAATTTCAGAGACGCAGACCGCTGGAAACAAGTCGCTCAGATCCAGCTGCTCACCAAACCGCCCTTGCGGCTGTGGTGCGCCTTGCAAGTGAGATACTACCTATGCTCCTTCACGGGAGGGGCAAGCCCCCAGAGACAGTTGACGGAATTTGAAAACATATGTCTGCGGGAAGAACCGATTAGACACACCCTGTCCCACATGGTGAAATGCCTACGCAACCCCCCAGACCTCCCGCGCCCTTACTTTGTAAGACAATGGGCCAATGACTTGGAAACAGACTTTAGCCCTCAACAGGTAGACCGTATGATCTGTTTTGCTCTCAGGTCCTCTGTGTCAAACAAATACCAGGAAGCGGGATACAAGCTTCTGACCAGATGGTATAGAGTACCCACGACCCTCCATGCTATGTACCCGTCTGTGTCCGAAATTTGTTGGAGATGTGGGGAGGAGCCAGGATCTATACTGCATGTGTTCTGGTCGTGCTCAAAGGTCAGACCTTTTCTGGCTCCAGATGGCTACACTGATCGGTAAAATTACGGGTCTTACGCTGCCGTTCACACCCTCGGCGTATCTCCTCCATTTGGCCCCACTCTCATATAAACAATACCGATGCTCCTTGCTGATCCACTTGCTGAATGCAGCAAGGGCCTGCATCCCGGCCTTATGGAAACAGGCTGTACAGCCATCTGTTGGAATGTGGGCTGGGCGAGTGGAGGAGATTAAGCTGATGGAGGATCTGACCTCCTCCTTAAAAGGGACTCAGACCAAATTTGTTGCTACCTGGAGTACATGGTACATGTTCAGGGACTCAGCAGATTTCCTGGATGCGTGCCGGGGTTTGGGGTGAGAGATGGAATAGCTCCCGTTTGGGGACCCCTTCTTCCCCGACATGTTACGAATAGAAATAGTCCAGGCCGGATGGCCTGGAATTGACCGACACCTGGAAATTTTTTCCCTCCTACCCTTATATGTTCTGTGTTATTCATCCTTTATACTACTTTGTGTGATGTTGTCTTGTTTGTTTCTGTGTACGCCTCCGCGGGGGGCTGGAATGGCTCTGGCCCTCCGCGTTAGTGGGCTGGGCCGTACAGTCCGACGAGGGGCGATGTTTCCCTTCTGTTATATAATTACAAAATGCCTTAGGGGATGGGATGGAGAGAGCCTGACTAAAACCTGACTGGGCAGTGTATATATACACTGTATTCTAAGAATGCTCTAGTATTGCTTGAAATGCTCCCATGGTTTGTAGTTTTGTTTTATTATTTATCCACTGTCATAGCTTTTACTGTCAGGTTTTCAGATTTGAACTGTTATGCGGCCATGTGGCCCATTCATTTTGATTGTACTCTCTGTATCCCACCTTTTTGTTCATAAATAAAGAATTTAAAAAAAAAAATAGTAGAATGTGCGGAACGTCTTCGCTTGATATAGAACCGCGTAATCTTGTACAAATATATACAATGTAAAAACTTTGAAGGGTATGACCGTATGTCCAGATTCCCTTAATAGACTTTGTGCGTAATGGAGTCATTTCAGACCGAAAAGGGTGAAAGCTGGCAAACAGGAGATCGTAGGAGGAGTTTGCCAATAGCGCTTAATATATCTACCTCCCACCCTCCCCTATCAGCCACGCTGGACTCCACCAATCAAGGTAGAAATGGACACGGAACCCTTCTCGTCATCGAACCCGCTCATCCTCGCGGCCTCTCCACAGCACCTCCCATCCAGAAACCTCAGCAGGCTAAAACGCTATCTTGCAGCCATGTGGTGTTATACAGTAGAGAGTGATGTATCCTAGTATCTCCCTCGTCCTGAGCCAACCTGCCTTGACTACTTGGTCATTTAGTCTGTGGGAGTAAACATCACCAAAGAGCCTTGCAGTGCTCCTTCTAGATACCATGTAGTGTACCTAAAGGGGCGGACCAGTTCCACTAGTTCCGTGTCTTGTTATTGGAAGAGGAGAAACGGACTCCATTTATTGAAAAATTTGGTTGTAAAGCGGTCCATATCCATGACCGCTTCCAGACGTTCTTGCCACATTAAGGTGGTGACCATTTCCACAAATAATTTCAAGGTAGGAGGGGTAGGAGTCAACCAAAATTTCATCAGCAGTCATTGTGCTAACAAGAGACATGTAAATAACCACATCCTGTTTTCTGTCCTGAGGGTGGGAGGGGACTCCCAATAGCTAAAGAGGCACAACCAAGGTTCCTGTGGAATTGGAATCTGCATTATGTTGCTAAGGAAGGTGATTATTGCTGTCCAGTAAGCAGATATACCTGTGCATTCCCATAGACAGTGGATCAAATCAGCTCCCGGGAGATCACATTTTGGGCATGCTTGCAAGTAAGGGGTCGGGGCCTTGCTTTTGAAAAAGTAACCAAAGCCATAGTATGCTTTATGCAAGATGCGGAATTGTGTTTCCCTCCAGAGCTCATTTGATGTGCAACGTCTAATATTCTGATATCCCTGGAGCAATCTCTCATAAAGGCCATCTCCCGGGAATGTTTTGTGCCATTTCATTACAGAGGATTTGGACGGTCTAAGGAGGAAAGCGGTGTTAAGATGGGAATATAACATAGAGATCAAGTAGCTACTAGAAGTAATGAGGGGGTCTAAGATGGTGGTCTTGAGTATGTAGGAGGCATTCCTTGTTTCACTCTTCCAATAGTGCGAGAAATTTATAAAGTGATTTCTGGAGACATTGTAACGGGCACAGAAGGAAGAGAAGGAGAGCGGTATCTGGGAATCTTTGTCAAAAAGGCAGTGTCAAGTGTCAAGATGCCCCTGGCCTTCCAGTCCAAGAAGATCGCATGGTCCTGTCCTGGAAGAAACTGGGGGTTACCCCTGATAGGTAAATATGGAGAGATACATGGGTGGGAGTCTAACCTTAGTCTGGATTCTCTCCAGGCCACTACCATGTCTCTTATAATCAGGCTATTTTTTAAGTGGGAAGGAAGTTTGGAGACTCAAGTGTGTAGAATCGCAACCAGTTCCCGTTCCAGTGCAAAATTGGAGTATCGAGACAGACCATTGATCCAGTCAAATGAGTGTCTGAGCAGGCAGGCCAAGTTATATGCACGGATATTGGGAATACCCATGCCCCCCTCAGTTTTGGGGGACATTAATTGTCGGATAGGAATTCGGGGGCGTCTTGATCGTCATAGGAATTTAATGTAGGCTGATTCAAGGAATTTGACATCCTTGTGCTTTAATAATATCGGGATCGTTTGGAGTGGATGTAGTAATTTTGGGAAGCTCATCATTTTTATTAGGTGACTCCTACCAAACAATGATATCGGAAGAGACGACCAATGCTTCAGTTCATTTGAAAGCTTGGTTAGTAGCGGGGTGTAATTAAGGTGATAGATACTAGAGGGAAGGTTACCTATCTTTATACTCAAATAAGTGATATAGTTCTTAGCTAGTTGGAATCCACCACAGTTTGACAGGGAAAGGGATGATTGGGGTAGCCGAAGGATCTCGCTTTTATCAACATTAATTTTATATCCCGATACCCAGCCAAAGGTGCGAAGCAGAAATTGAATGTTAGGAATATCCTCCTCGGCCTTTGATGTGAAGATGAGCAGGTCATCTGCGAATAGGGCAGATTTCACCTCCTCCCTTCCAATGTGTATGCCATGGATATCCTTGGATAATAAAAGCAATCTTGATAAGGGTTCTATGGCTATATTAAATAGGAGGGGCGAGAGAGTGGACACCCCTGTCTGGTACCTTTCAACAATGGTATTGGGGAAGAGAGGAACCCTGCCGAATGTACTCTTGCTATTGGGGATTGTTACATGGCGTGAAGAAAGGAGACAAACGAACCCGAGAATCCCAACCATTCCAGAACTGTGAATAGCCAATCGTGTTTGACATTGTCAAACGCTTTTTCTGCGTTGATGGTAATAATCGCGTTGCCCAGTCCCGGGAATCTAGCAGATTGTTCAAGAACAATTAACCCTACGGATGTTTGTGACCGCGGCTCTACCTTTGGTGAAGTAAACTTGCGTCGGGTGGATAATGGTAGGCAAAATGTCTACCAGTCGTTCTGCCAGCAATTTTGAAAGCATTTTCACGTCCAGATTAATTAGGGAAATAGGCCTGTAGGAACCCGGTAACGTGGCATCTTTAAGGGGTTTTGGTATCACTTTGATATACGCCTCATTGCTTGTAGGTAGGTAGAGGCCCTCCTTCCACATGTGAGAGTACACCAAGCTAAGTGTCGGAGCGAGATCGTCCTTCCAGAGTTTTAAAAATTCAGCCGTGTAGCCATCTGGCCCTGGGGCTTTACAGTTAGCTAGATTGGATATAGTGTTCATTATTTCTTCCTGGGTGATCTCCGCATTAAGTGCTTCCAGTTGAGACTTCTCAATTTCAGGAAGGGGGATAGAGTTAAGATAGGTAGCTACATCAGATGTAGGTATAACATCTTGGCCATAAAGGGAACGGTAGTAATCCCCCCATTTGGTCGGGGTTGTCGATTTTAAGACCATGTTTATCTTGGAGGGAGTAGATTTGTGTCAAGGGCTTGGACAGGTTAGCAAGCATTTTCCCACATTTATTCCCAAATTTATGATATTGCAGATCCCATAGAGATTTAGTGTACAATTCAAATTTGTCAAGCCTAGCTTCGTATTTGCCCTTCGCCTGAATCCACGCACTTTTTGAGGGGGTTGAACGCTGGTTTCTAAAGTTCATGTAGGCCTGTCTCAAGTCCCCACCTGCCCTATGATAGTCAGCAGCTACCACTTTGGTCTTGCCATGGACATGATTTTCCCCCATAGGAAAGCCTTTCCAGCTTCCCAGAACACTATTGGCAAGGAGACAGAGTCCAGATTGGTGGCCACATAGTCCCTCCAACCCATCGTGACAGTTTCCCTAAAGGAAAAGTCTTTGAGGAGACGGGAGGGGAATCTCCATATTTTTGCATTCACCTTGGGAAGTGTGGTACAGAATACAAGTTCAATAGGTGCGTGATCAGATATCAATATATCATGAATATTAGCACTTGTTATAACCGGAAGCAGGGTTGTAGAGTCGAAGAGATAGTCTATACGGGATAGCGAGTTGTGTACCATAGAACAGTGGGTGTACTCTTTCCCTTCAGGATTGCGTAATCTCCACACATAATGTAGAGATAGTGGGTCATGGAGGTGTGTTAGGGTAGAGTGTGTTGACATGGAAGTTGGACCATCTCTACGTTTAGCCGATTGTCCATCTTCCAGAGTAGACATTACAGAGTCCATGTCCACTCCCAGAATTATGTTATCAAATTTTTATTGGGTCACCAGCTGAGTGATCTCCTGGAAGAATGCTTTGGTTGGGGAGTTGAGGGCATATATATTATAAAGTATATAATCACTATTGTATAGCCTAAGGCATCGGTTCTCAACTCGTGGGTCGTGACCCAAAAGTAGGTTGCGACACCCTCTGCAGTGGGTCGCGGTGTCATGTCTGCATAGACCGGCCCATCTGCATTAGAGAGAACTAGAGGGGGAATTTTTGGTTCAGCCTGTGGGAACCTCATAATGTCAAACTGTCCCCTCTCTCCCGGCCTCCCCCGGGCTCTCCGATAAAGTGATATGGCCCGGGGAGAGAGGGGACTATTTTCTCACTTTCGGCTGGCGCATTAATATCAGGAGCCGCGGCTCCCGACAATTAAGTTAACGTTCTGGCCTGCACTGGAGAGTACAGCATATCAATCCGCCGCTGTATCTACTGTACTCTCCAGTCCAGATAGTTCAGTCTGACTGGAATCGGAGAAAGGTAGGCAGGCAGATAGGGAGATGTGTACTGTGGCAGGACAGGGGACACTGATGGATATTATGTATTCCAAGCCCACATAATATCCATCATGTATATCCACCACTATCCCCTGTCATAATGTATGGTAATTAAACACACAATGAATGCTATTACACAGACTGGGATCAGAATACATCATGTCCATCAGTGTCCCCTGTCATATTGTCCTCTGTCAGTGCAGAAGCTGGGGAGGGTATGGGGTGGGAAAAATTTTTATTCTTTATAAAAAATGTTTAAATGTATTTACTTTCAGTTGTTTACTGTTCAAAATGTTTATATATATATATATATATATATTGCTGAATACTGCACAAGTTGTTTTGTGTAATAAATTAAAATGTTTCAGAAATTAAATCATTTTTGGGTCACGCGTTAATGACCAAGGAAACATGTGGGTCCCGAGGTTACACAGGTTGAGAACCACTGGCCTAAGGTGTACTCTAACTCTACGACCCTCAGTGTCCGTAGAAAAGTCAATGATTTGAAAAGGTAGTGTATTTCTCAGTAAAACCGCCACTCCCGCTTTCCTGCCTTTTTAGGGAGATCCAATGACATCTCCAACCCAAAATTTTCTAAGACGTGGGAGGTCCGCAAGGAAGAGATGGATTTCCTGAATCAGTGCTATGTCTGCTTTAAGTTTAGATAAATGCTGTAAGACTTTTGATCTCTTTTGCGTGGAGCGGAGGCCTTTAACATGCCAGGAAATCAACATAAATTGCAATAGGGATGTCATTTAAGTAGCATACAAGGGATCTGTCATTGCAAGCATTAGTTTCCTAACTTTTCCCCAGATACCTGTCCAGGGGTACTTCAGGTGCGAGGACGGAGTAGAGAGGCCACGTGGAGAGGAGGGCTCTTCCAAAGATCCATGCGAGAGTAGGCTGCAACGTTGGGAGGAGGCTGAAAAAAAGTAACAAAAAAACATTATACAACTATAACGACAGTAGATCAACTGCAAATAAGAAAAATCAAAAAGATAAATTCGGTTGAGATCCTGGTAACTTTCACTAGTGACTTCCTTTTTCCCCACCAGTGGCAGCACTATTCAACTGCCTCACTAAACATGGGACTAACCCACCACTGTTTCGTTGCTGGACGGTATCCCCTTAACTCTGACCTCAAACAATACATGGGATGCCCTGCTCTCTATGCTAAGATGAGGGGCAAATTGCTTCTCTAGCATCCCAAAACAACGAGGGCGGTAAGGAGCCCTGAAGAGGCGGTAAGCAAAACTTGAGATAATATTAAAGAAAAAAAAAGTAAACGGAAAAGAAAGAAAAACTCCATCGGAAGTTCAGATAGGTTCCTCAGTTCCTCAGTTGTGGAAACTCCCAGAGAGATACAAGATCTGCAGAAAAAGAATGTGCTCTTTGGCAGGGGCGCAGCCAAGATATCAGCAAAGCGTTCCAAACGACCTTTAAGTAGGAAGAGGCTCTCGGCCGGGTTCACGACAGGGCTTATTGGGGGACGGTGGAGATAGCCTCATTCTTTTCCCGCTGGATTGAGAGCATTGCTCTTTGCCAGAGAAAGCCTGGGAGTCCAGAAACTTGTGGGCCTCCTTAGGTGAATAGAAAGTGAGCTTTTCCCGTTTCTGGGGACTGAAGATGGAGCGTAGCGAGATAGGCTAGGGAGAATCTGATTCCGCGTTGGTAGAGTGCCTTGTATATCTCTGCAAAGGCCTTTCTTTTCCATCCTACCTCGGCCGAGTAGTCCGCGAACAATAGGATCTTATGTCCATCCACTCGAAGGTCAGACGTGGTACGTGAAGCTCGGAGAATGTCAGCCTTAACGGCATAATTGAGGTACTTGACAATGACCGGACGTGGGCGCGTCACATCTGCTTTCTGCGCTCCTAGGCGATGTGCTCTTTCCACTACGCAGTCCGTGGATATACCCAGAATAGTTGGAATAGTGCGGGAGCAGAGATCCGGCAGTGCAGCAGGAGGATAGCTTTCTGGAATGCCGACTATGCGCAGGTTGTTGCGCCTGGATCTGTTCTCCAGGTCGTCAACTTTCTCCAGTAAGTACATTTGGGTTTTCACTGTCTCCTGTATAGTTGTGTGGGCTCTAGTCAGTTCGTCTTCCAGCAGTGTAATCCTGGATTCTGCTTCTGTTAGGCGTTACGATTGAGCAAAAATGTTGTGGCGCATGTATTCTTTACTGGTGCAGTACAAAACAAGTCACTGCACTGAACTGGTGTTCATACACATTAGGGTGTATTGACTAATACAAATAGGCTGATTGCTTTGCAGTGGAATATGCAATTTGCAGGAGAAGTTTTCCTTAACACGGTGGATGTGGCAAAATTTCAATTTGCTAATAATATGCAATCATGTGCAAGGTCCCCACAAAATAACCCCATTAAATTGTATATTAATGGCCATTATAATTTGCAAAAAAGAATGGGATGAGCAAATCAAAATTAACAAAAAAATTACTATTCTTCAAACCCCAGCCTAGTGTCCTAAGCCTAGTGTTATGATGCGAAGGCAAATGCTGTCATTCATTTCTTGCTTTTAAGCACACATACAAAAGATTTGGTGCACTTATACATGCATGCAAGATATAAGATTAAGTCTAAAACAGCAAGGAAAGGGCCTTTTCATGCAGCTGGATTGGGAATATTCAAGAGAACACAAATCACAAATCCAGTGTAACATGCACAGGAAATGTATCCCAAATTTGTGTGTTACTACGGAAACAAATTTTAAAAATATTACACAAACAAACTGAAACCTGCTATTTCCAACTCTAAAATTAAAACCGGCAGTTAGCAAAGCATGCAGCCTTGGTGAGCAAGAAAGGGAGGGAAGCAAGTATGTTGTCTGCCCCATCCTTCCTGCAACCATACAAGGCCAAATGTAAGTGAACATGTGTGAGGAAACTGGCACAGGGGCTCCGCTAAGCCCCCTTCTCCTTTAAAAGACATCTTGGCCCTATGTTTTAGAGAAAAAGTCCTTCCATACATATTCTGTAACACAAAAGAAATGTGGGGTGTTACAAGGATCACTTGCCAAATTTTGAAAAGGCCTCCAAACAAAGGGAAATTAGTACAGGTCGCATATTTACCACTTCTTTATCATTTTCAGAAGGAGTTCTAAATAAAGAAAGACGTGGACACTTTCAGCCAGCTGTTTAATTAAAAGACAAAACACACAGACACCAAATATTTTATTAATAAAACCACATCCCATAGTGTAATCCAGCATCAATTACATTGCCCAGTGATTTTATTATGGTCAGCCATGAAGTTTAATTTGGACAAGCCAGTGCCTTGTAAGCTGGTACCATGGTGGGGTGGAAGAGGATTGTGGGTGAATGTGTGAGAAAATGGGGAAGTTTTTTAATAATTATTACTGTTGTTGAGGCAGTTTAAGCAATGATAGTAACAATTTATTTGTTAATATTTTTATAGGGTACACAAAATATAAACATGCTGATTTGAATCTGACATTCCACCAATCAGACTTTGCTGGATTCCACCAATAGGAGAGAAAAGTTATACTCCCAACAATCCTATTTGGTGGCATATGGCACCATGCACAACCCATGCTTGCTTCAGATATTTATCAACATTTGGGTGGTACTATGACATTTTAAAATTATGACATTAGAAAGTTTTAACTGTGACATTTACTATTAGCTTATTCTACACCACTTTAGGCATGGTAGTGTGTGTGCCTCGTGGCACAGCATTTTCTGGCACAGGCATAGTTTGAACATTACTTGAATCTGCCCCAATTGTGCACATCTCTAAATAATAAGATAAACAATATGTAGACCAACCACAGAGGACTGTGGTCAACACCTGCATTATACTAAACAGTGAGGACTCCCTCACTACTTTCCAGCGGCGTGAATAATTAGGCCAAGATGCAACCAAATCAGCAAAGTTGAACATTGGACTAATCACAGGTCTGCAAAAAAAAAATTTTCGAGAGCTGTTTTGGTTATTCCACGTAATCTTTGTTTTTTGGTGCGCTGAATCCGAAAATGACCCCCATTTTGTCATAGGACATCACGTTTCCTGACAATTTAGGTACCACCTGGCAACAATAAATTCCTGCTTTTCAGCCTTGATCCAAGTAACTCAGCAGCATCTTTGGGAAGATTCAAGTCTCTTACCAAATCATTCATCTCCTCCTGAGAAAACAATTTTGGTCTTCTATCATCTTCAAAGTCAGAACTTGATTCGTCATCTGGTTCAGGTATGACTTCACCTTCATCGGAGCTAGGTATCTCTTCCACGGTAGCAGGGGGCTTGGGTACTGGCATATCTGTGCCATGGGGGATGGGACGAATTGCTGAGTAAAGATTGGGGTATGAAATGGAATGCTTCCATTTGGAATTAAACCCTTTCACATCGCATGAACAAAAGTAACAGTCATCACTATGGTTCTTTTGCTCTCGCCATACCATAGGAATCCCATAACGGAAATATTTTTTCTTACCCTTGATCCAGTTATGGAGGTCCTCAACACACCGTTTGCACACTTTATGAGGCGCCCAAACTTTATCTTGATCTCCAATTTTTAGTCCAGAGTATGCAAAGTATACTTTTTTCACAAAGTCTGTAATATTCTGCTGTTGCTTCAACACTGTATATTCACCACAGATGAAACAGAAACTGTCTGGCGAATTAATACACTTTCGCGGAGCCATAACATAACAGTTAAAGAATGACGAGCTAACACGAATTGCGATGAAAAAGTGTGAACAGCCTAGAACCAAGAACCTGATGATGATTCGTGCACAAGTGTGGCATGCAGGTGAGAGCAGCTCTGTGTCTGTACACGAGACGTCACAGTGCTGGCCACGCCCCCTGCACTGACCGGAGCTGCTGCTATCTGCCCTGTGTCTCCCTCCCACTGGATTCTTCAGGAAAGATTAACCCCTTCTACCATTAGAAGAACAGACTTAAAACTTGCTTAGCTTATGTATTGCTTATATATGTCAGATTTACAGTGCTATTTTTTTTTTACATAACTCGGACAAACCCTTTAAGGTTTTTTTGGCATATTATATCTTATATCTTTATGTGAATTAATTAATAGTAATTAGGACTTTGGTTAAAAACCCATAATATAAAACAAATTTAAAAAATTATATATTTGAAGACAATTTTGCATGTTGTGGCAAATCATGACGTCTAGGATTTTTTTCAATATTTTATTTGTTTTCAGCACACCAAAATACATGGAAATTAGATGAAAATAATCAAACAGCTTTTTAGTCGCAGACCAGTGTTATGAGTATGACTTAATGCAAGCTTTGGAGAAAAGCTAAAAGCCAATCCCACAATCCAAAAATACAATTTTTGCCTGAGTTCTGTAAACAGTGTATAGCATACCTCCGAGTTATACAAAAAGCGGTTCTGAGCCACCTGGGAAAACAGGACACCACCCCCCTGTTATAATTGAAGCAAAAAAAAGCGAAAAATAGGGTTTTATAAGTGTCACTCTAGGCATGGATTTCCATCTGTGCAAAAGGCGGCACCCACTAAAATAAAAATATAAAATAACAAAATAAATCTGCATCATAATTCTTTGTGTTGGTTCCTACACTCTTGATATGCAGGGAATTTTCCATCTATGAATGTTAGATTGGATTGTGTTTTTTCTTGTTACAATCTGCACTGCAATGAAAAAAGTATGTTGTAATATTAGGCTTCAGGAATTGATTTCCCAAATAACAATGAATCTTACTTATTTTCACTTTTGTAAGAGAGATTTGGAATTATAATACTTGTGTCAAACAGCATACAAATTCCCATTTTTACTGTGGTTATTAGTGAGTAAAAACCAATGTAACATTTCTGCAATGATGTTTCCAACTGGTATGGAAGGATTTATGATGCTATCCTGCCAATAATATGGCCAGCATGTTGATAACTGCTTCTTAAGCTGAAGAATTTAAAATGAATTCTTATCCATCACTTCTGCCTTCTTTTGCTCAAAGTTAAAGAGTAGAGAAAGTCAGATTAATGGTTCCAAACTTTGCTATATAAATCATATGACGGTTCTTTTTCTTGAACTAAAGATGATGATGCACAGAAAATACCATATATAAATGTCAATTCACAGAGCCACATAAGTTATTTTACTTGCATTCATTAATTTTTATCATAAGGTTTGCATAAAAATGTCTATTTTACAAAAATAACTATTGTATCGGTGCGGAAAAGTAATTTTCCACTAAATGAACATTTAACAACTGTTTATCATGAAATCCTTATTCAAATAAATCACAGTTTAAAATGGCTACTTCACCTCTGACATTTATAGAAAGTAACCATATAAACATTTTTAGTAGGGGTTCCCCGAGACCTGAAATTTATTTCAAGCATTTAGTAAACATTTTTTTTACATTAGAAAAAAAAATGTCAGGTGTTTTCCTATCTGGCCTTGGTGGCCATAAAAAGGAGAGCAGTGACAGTGTCCCCTTCCTGTACTATACCAGGTACAACATTGGAGGGGTACCTTGTAAGGTGGAGACAGTAATATTGAGGGACATCCTGCCCCTGAAAAAAGATGTGGGGGTTATCAGGGGGGAGGAGTTATAGAGGAATCTGGAGCCCCCTTAATATGGTCATGGCCATATGTGGTAAATTAGGTCACCCAGGATCATCTGTGCTGTGCTTGCATTACCACAGAGCTGGGGGCCTGTCATTTAGCAATGGGGGGAGGTGGGTTCACATTGCTGGGTGGCAGATTGTTGTGACTGATAAATATTTACATATGCCATGAATGATTATGGATTTATATCAATGGACACCATGACACCAGCAACATCACTAAAGCAAGCTCAGCTAAACACTACAACAACTGACAATCAAGGCTGATACACTATTTTAGAAAAAAGGAATGAAATTATCAAGAAAGATAAAATCAAAGTAAATTGTTAATGAGGGTCGGAGAGTCAAAATGTAGTACAAAATAGTATAAATGTATTGAATACAATTATCGGTCATTGTAAACACACCACCTAGCCGCCACCAATTATTCCATAAAAAGGTTATTGCAACAACCCACACACTCATACCAACAAACATGCACACTAGGACGGGCTGATCAGCATAGCTATTGGTACCGGTTTAACTCAAGTTCATTGAGAACACAGCGCTGGAAAAATAGTGTATAATATGTAGCTCAGGATGAGATACACTATGACAATTTAGCCTTGGAACAGCTTGCATAGTGTGGTATCACCCGGAGTGTTGTCACACATGGAAGAGAGATTCAACCAAACAGTGTGTAAAGTCACCAGCAAAAGGTGCTGGATTACTTCTGGACGGTTTGTCTCAAAGGGTGTAAGACTTTCCACTGCGTGTTGCTTCAGATATTCGTTGATAAAGGGATCAATACCCCTGGTTTGGAGACCTCAGACACTTGGGAAACTTTATTGGTGTGTAGAACAGCGGTGTATATCATCCTTGACTGGGAATCTATTGCCTGACATGCAGGTGATTAGCCAGCTCAACGTCCACTACCACAACGCGTTTCGCCCCGCCTTCTTTCCCAGGGCTTTGTCAGATTCTGATAGGGGGGCGGTTACACAGAGTTTTTATTTGCTCAACTCGTGTGTTACTCTTTTTCTTAACCCCTAGGGTGCTGAGATGGAGTGAGTATCAATGCTGTCATAAATGATTAAAAATCGACTGTAATCCAGGGTGATAAATATCATAAGGATAATGATGATTAATAATTGACTGTATAATTGCAAAGCCGTGGAGTGGGATAAACACATACATACTGTACAATGCCTTATAATCAATAGATAAGTGAGTGAACCCAGCAGAACACTGATTTAAACAGTTGGGAGTTTAATGTACAGAGTCTCTTTTATGGGAGAGATTACTAATACAGATAATGGGGCTAGATCAGGATGAACTAGATGTGTGAGGGGAACAACTAATTTACTCATTAAAGTTAGAAGGAACAAATATTAAAGGCATACTTGTAAGTTACACTCGTTAAGTCCATGTGGAGCCATTGTTTTAGCTTATAAATCCACGTTTTTTCTTTCTGGAGTAGTACCGTATTAAAGTCCCCTCTACGTGCTGGTAATTTGAGTGCATAGATTCCTTTAATCTTTATACCTGTGGTTTGCCCTCCATGATGTTTAGTGAAGTGTTGCGCACCTTATAAACCTTTCTTTTTTGATACACTATTTTAGTATGCCACCATCCCAACCAAAGACACTGGAGATTGTTGCTCCCACCCCATTAACATCTCTGAAGCAAGCTCAGCTAAACACTACAACAACTGACAATCAAGGTGAATGGAATACTTCATATGAACATCTAACTTATCCTACAAAATGCTTAACAACTGTACTTCTGCAACTCTACAATTCTAAATGTAATTGTTAGTACTATTGTATGCACTATTGTTAGTACTAGTGTATGTACTATTGTAATTCTTATCAAAGTCTGTTTATATCTGATGTCTTAAGTGATAGCTTTATTTTTATTTATTTTTTTTAAACATTTTTTTATTTTCAATAGAAAAGATCAGTACAGCAGTGATAGAAATAAACATTGTGATGGTACAAAAAATGGTAGGAGTAAACATTGCGATGGTACAGATATGATAGGAATAAACATTGCGATGGTACAGGAATGATAGGAATAAACATTTCGATGGTACAGAAATGGTCCGTCAAATCCTTCAAGCTATTATATTTTAAGGCAAAAAAATGATACTAATAGCAATATCAATAACGCTAAGGGTAAGTAACTTGACATCCTCTGGGACACCGGGGGTCAGAGTAAGCATTGAAGGGTGTGCTCATCTTTAAGTATCGAGTATACTGCCCAGTACGTGGTTTGATGCCTATGATAAACAAGATACATAAATACATACAGTACCAATAAATATGGCAGTAGCAGTGGGTGTAGCTACCGCTCCATCATGTGCTGACTCTGCAGGAAGATTCTAAGCTTGAAGTAATAGTAAGGCATAATCGTGTTATCTTTGCTTCAATAGGGGTTTACCGAAACCTTAATTTAAAGTTCCATGTGGGAAAGGATGTGGGAGTCCCAGGAGTATAGTGAAATGAGAAGTTAGATAGAGTTATTCATGGAGCTTGTGTGTGAAAGTTGTAGAAGAGTATACTTGTGCATTGAAAGAATTGCATTTAACTCAGAGCTTCATCTACATTTTTCCTCTGTGTGTATGGGTATACTTTTCTATGATCTACAATCTATAATCCTTGGGTCTCGGGGTCAGTAGAGTGAAATAAGGTTAGATGGGGTTAAATGAGGTTATCCCCGGCTCGATGTTTGGGTATGAGCTTGGAGAGTAGGCATTACCCTCTGTGGTAATTAAATGGACCATAGCTATCAAGATTGCAATTTATCTAGGAGGTAACACGTAGAGAACTCAAAGGGTGCAAGCAGGTTCTCCTGTTCAGATGGAGAGAAAGAGAATGCAATATACGGCTTCCATTTATCATAGAACCTGGTTACTCCCTTCTTGTTTTGCAAGTTCAAAGTAGCGTCTAGTCTTTCTAAGTAAAATAAATCCATCAGGTCGTTTCGAAATCTCTGTATCGTGGGAGGGAGTGGTGATAGCCATTCCCTTAGAATACATTTCCTAGCTACCAGTAGAGAAATGCTTATCCAATGCTTTATGGAACGACCACAGGTGACTGGGACAGATAAGGATGTAAGGTCCCAGTAGTTGAACAGGAACAGGAGGATCTCCGAGCAAAGGTGTTGGCCGGTCACCAAAGTGACGTACCTAGCCACTGAAGTCCAAAAGGATTGGATCTGTGGGCAGTCCCATAGGCAGTGGAATAAGGAGGCGGCCTGCAGTTTGCACTTGGGACAATGATCCAGGTATGGAGTATTCTGAGTTGGCTTGAATTTAATTTGGAAAGCATAATATGCTCTATGCATAATTTTAAATTGCGTTTCCCTCCATTGTTCGTTAGGCATTATTTTGCATAGTGAGCTATAGCCCTGTAAAAAATGTTCTACAATGTCCTCCGTCGGGACGTCTGTTTCCCATTTAGTCAGATTAGAAGTTGAGAGGGGGGGCAGGGCCGCCTGGCGTAAATGTGGGTAGAGAAATGATATGGAGTTGGTGGTGGGGGAGAGAATGGTGTCCATTGGCGTTTTGGCCAGTATCTTGGGGATGTCAGGATTTAGTTGTTTAATGTGGGCCATGGCTTGCATAAAGGGGAGGAAATCCCGAGGTGATATCCCATAGGAGGATTGGAATTCTGCAAATGACAAGGGTTTCTTGAGAGTTGTGTTCCAAAAGTCAGTGAAAGGGATACCCCCCTCTCTGCCCACCTGGCGAAGACCTCGTATTCCTCCCCTTGTGGGAAAGAAGGGTTCCCTCTCAGGGTCAGATACTTGGAAAAGAAAGGGTTTAGATGTCATAGTTTGTGTGTCTCTCTCCAAGCGATAATGGTATCCCTAAGGAGTATGTTGGATCGGAGTTGTGGAGGTAGGGCTGGGAGGGGGCAATGAAGAAGGGAGGTCAGATTCAAAGGAAACACCATTTCCGATTCCAATAGGAAATTGGAGTAACGTGACGTGACGCTCACCCAGTCAATAGAATGGCGAAGCAAACAAGCCAAGTTATATAGTCTGAGGTTCGGAAAGGCCACGCCTCCTTCAACTCTGGGTAAGTTAAGTTATTTAAGCGATATCCTCGCCCTCGGGCGCAGGGGGAAGCGTATAGTGTCGAGATAAAGGCCTGAAAAGGACCAGAGAACCCCATTTTCTCCAGGACTTTGAGGAGCCACGAGGATTGGATATTGTCAAAGGCCTATCGAGACATAAAGGCATATTGAAGGGGTTATATGAATTATACATTTTTATCATTTTGTTGTCAAAACTGGTAGCACAAATAAGTGAGTGGAACAGAACATGGGTAACACTTTTGTGAGAAGGATGTAGAGTCATTGATGCAAATACATAGCAAAAATACCAAAAATACCCTTGAGGGAGAATGGGTGAACAGAGCCAGGGGGTAGTACCCCGTGAGGGAGATGTGGGAGCCAAAAGCAGGATATGGAGCAGAGGAGCGCTGTACTTGAGGCCAACAGAGCCAAGTATTATGAGAAAAAAGAACTTCAGAAATAAAAACAAAAACCAAAACATAAACCAGGAAGATACCATACGTGACTTCGCTTTTTTCCTGAAAAGCGTAGCAGAACATGTTGGGGCGCTCCGCTAGGCCAGAGCCTAGAACTTTAACAGTTGGGCATGTAATAACCCAAGCCTGGCACAGGTGTAAAATGCACAAAAAGGATGGGTGGCCGGCTTAAATTGAAAACGAGATAACGGTGGAGATGTCACTGTCAATAACGTCTATGTGTATAGGCCTATGGAAAGCTCCACGGAAGCTTGTGTCCCCCCATTCGGGTGGCGGGATAGGGTAGGGTAATTGGAAGTGAGGAAGAGGGAAGTCCAGTTACTCACAGTCTCCATGGCTCGGTCCTCAGATGTTGTGGGCCGTTCGAGAATCCGGTTCGCGCAAGACCACGGAGGAGACCCCCCCGATCCGACTCCGTCCGTGGTGGCGGGTCGTGATGAAAGAAAAGGTTGATGGAGTGCAGGTCGGTGATGTTCAGCGCGTACCGATACGCGGAGGTCAAATCAGGGCGAATCCGACGGGGTCATCGGGAGACGAGTCGCGGTTCTTCTTGCCGGGGTGGCCGGAAGTGGAGGTTTAGGGGATTCGGATTTCTCCGAGGCCGACGTTCTGCTGGTCATGTGTTCCAGGAAATTCAGGGCTTCCATTGGGTCTTGAAAGGAGCGTTGTTTGCCATCTGGGGATTGAAAACGCAGGGAGGCCGGGTATGCCAGGGTGAAACGGATCTTCCGATGATAGAGAAGGGAGCAAGGTTTAGCAAATGCCTTCCTTTTTTTTGTTACCTCAGCCGAGTAGTCCGCAAAGATGAGGAGGCGGTTATCATCCAGGTGGAGGCCCTTTTTGGCTCTAAATGCTTGTAGAACCGCCTGGCGATCGTTGTAATCCAGGAAGTGGACTATGACCGGACGGGGTGTTTTGCGATCCGGAGTAAGGGGGCCCACCCGATGGGCTCGCTCGACCTTGCACGGGGCCGGAAGACCCAGCAGATCCGGAATATTGTGTGCACAGATGGTCGGCAGCATGGATGGATGATAGGATTCCGGAAGACCGATGATCCGCAAGTTGTTGCGACGGGATCTGTTTTCTAGATCCTCGACGCGATCCATGAGGTATTGAATATGGCGATGAGCCGAGTTGATTTGAGAGGAGGATACCTCGGATCCCTCTTCCAGGAGGACAATGCGTTGTTCCGTTTCCGTTATCCTCTGGGCCTGAGCCAGTAGCTCCTGTCGCAAGGCTTGTATGCCTTTTGATACCGCTTTGTGCACGATATCTTGTATAGTAGGTTTTAGTAGTTTCGCTACCTCTGCCGCTATCAGGCCATGTTCAGATAGCGCCGGCATGTCTTCATCCGAAGAAGCGCTGACGTCTGGTCTCTTAGAGGCAGCCGCCATCTTGGAGAGCTGTGAGCGCTTGCCGCGATTAGGGGTGGCTTTACCACGAGGTGTATAGCGACGTTTCGATAGAAACTTTTCCATGTGGGGGATGAGGTTGTGTCCTTGAGTCGACCCAGAAGTGTGCAGGCTTATTGGAGTAAGATTTAGTATCGATTAAGGCCCTGGCCGCGCGGGAGCTCTGTCCTCTGCTACCGCTGCATCAGGCGACGGAACCGGAAGTGTGATAGCTTTATTTAGATGCCTGCTTCATGTCTTTCCAACCATAAATTCTGCCCAAGCTAATTTTCCTCCGAACTGCACGTTGAAAAACCCCCCCGCCCCCACCCTTCTCCAACTTTCCCTTCTCACCTCTGCAGGCTGATACACTATTTTAGCAGGCCACCATCCCAACCAAAGACAATGCAGATTGTTGCTCTCACCTCATTAACATCTCTGAAGCAAGCTCAGCTAATCATTACAACAGAAATACCCACTATCATTCTTGGTGACTTTAACTTTCTTCTTTTGACCTAACACAATGGACACATACTCCTACTCACTTTGGTTACATACTAGATCTTGTTTTCTCTCACCTATGCACTCCTTGCAATCTCTCAAACACCCCTTTCCCCCTCCCAGACCATAACCTTGTCAGTTTCACACTCTCCCTGTCCCCAACTCTGACTTCCCCTACATGGCACACTGCCACCCAGGGAAACCTTTGCCACCTCAACCCTTCTTTTTCTACTCTGCTACTGACTACGTCTATGACAAAATCTCACCCCTGTCCTGTCTTGACCTGGCTACCTCTGTCTACAACAGCTTGCTATCATCCTCCCTAGACACCTTGGCTCCCCTCACTACACGCAGACTTCAACCACGTCAACTTCAACCGTGGCAAACTAAAGAAATCAGACATCTAAAAAGACATAGCCATGCACTTGAACGACTGTGGCGGAAAACTAGGTCTCTGCAAGACTTCACCCTGTATAAAGCTGCCCTCCTAAAATATAACTCCTTCCTCCGTGCTGCCAAACAGATTTATTTTGTTACTCTCATCAACACACTCTCATCCAGGCCACGTCAACTCTTTTCTACTTTTAACTCTCTACTATGTCCTCCACCGCCACCACCCACTAACTCACTCACTGCCCAGGACATTGCCATTCATTTCAAAAACAAAATAGATACGATCAGATCGCCACTGTCCAGTCATCTTCCCCTATTGATGTATCAGACCCACCATCACACTTGTTACTTTCCTCTTTTGACCCTGTCACCACAGAGGTTACAAAGCTTTTCTCTGACTCCCACCTCACCACTTGCCCCCTGGACCCAGTTCTCTCACCATTACTTCGGACACCCTCTTGCTCTATCCTACAATCTCTTACTCACATTTTCAATCTCTCACTCTCTACTGGCATCTTTTCCTCCCTTCTAAAACATGCGCTAGTCACGCCAATACCCAAAAAACCCTCACTGGACCCTACCAAACTCAAGAATCTCAGACCAATCTCCTTACTCCCATTCATCTCCAAACTTCTGGAACGCCTTATCTACAGCCACCTGAGCCGCCACCTCGCTGATAACAACCTTCTCGACCCCTTAAAGTCCGGCTTTCACCCTCTACACTCCACTGAAACCGCCCTCCTAAAACTCAGTAATGACTTACTAACAGCTAAAAACAATGGCCACTACTCATTACTCTTGCTATTAGACCTTTTCTGCTGCTTTTGACACTGTTGACCACCTGCTACTCCTCAAAAAATCCCACTCACTTGGCCTACAAGACTCTGCTCTCTCATGGTTCTCCTCCTACCTATCTAAGCGCTCCTTTAGTGTCACCTACAAATCTAACTCCTCCCCTCCTCTTCCTCTTTCTGTAGGGGTCCTCCAAGGCTCTGTCCGTGGACCCCTTCTCTTTAATATCTACCCTTGGTCCCTTGGTCAGTTAATAACCTCACATGGCTTTCAATACCATATATATGCCGATGACACTCAAATATATCTTTCTACTCCACAACTCACCCCCTCAGTGTCCTTGCGGGTCACTAGTCTACAAACCGTCATATCAGTTTGGATGTCACAACACTTCTTGAAACTCAATCTTTGAAAAACTGAGCTCATTAAATTTCCTCCCGCCCATGCACCTTCCCCCAACTTTTCCCTTAAGATTGATAACACAACTATCCAATCCTACCCCCATGCCAAGGTGCTACGTGTCATCCTTGACTCGGACCTCATCTTTCCTCCCCACATCCAATCACTATTCAAATCCTGCCACCTTTGCAACATCTCCTAAATAAGCCCCTTCCTCACTAATGAAACCTCAAAACTACTCATTCACTCCCTTGTTATCTCCCGTCTTGACTATTGCAATTCCCTCCTCATTGGCTTACCTCTACACAGGCTATCCCCCATCGCTCAGTGTCTGCAGGCTATCAGGCTATAACCAATCGCTCAGTGTCTGCAGCCCCCCTCTGCCAATCCCTCCACTGGTTTTCAATAGCCCAAAGGATAAAATTCAAAATATTAACAACTCTGCCCCTGGCTATATCTCAAACCTTGTCTCAAAGTATCATCCTAACCGTACCCTCCGCTCTTCAAAAGACCTTCTGCTTTCCAGCTCCCTTGTCAACTCCTCTCATGCTAGCCTCCAGGACTTCACGAGTCTTTCCCATCCTCTGGAACTTTTTACCCCAACCTGTCCATCTATCTCTCACTCTGACCGCCTTTAGGCGATCCCTTAAGACTCATCTCTTCAGGGAAGCCTATCCCACCTCAAGCTAACCACTCAACCATCCCGTTCTCAAACAATTCATCCCCACCCAGCTACCTCCTCATGTATCACTTCCCTCTCCCTTTTAGATTGTATGCCCTCAGGGGCAGGGCCCTTCTTAACATCTTGTCTTGAATTGTATTGTAATGTCTTCCTTATATTGTAAAGTGCTGCACAAACTGTTGGCGCTATATAAATCATCTATAATTATCATAATAATAATGACTGATGATGGATTTAAATCACTGAAGGATATGATTGATGATGGATGAACACCAGGGGAAATTAGTGAATTTTTTTGTTGTATTTATTTCTGAGTTGTTATGAATGGCCTTTTTCCAAGGTGACTGTTTATTTACATTTCCCTTTTTTGAGGAATTAGTAATAAGGGGTACTAATGTACCCCTGTAGTCATTTTCCTGGGCGGGGGTGCATATCTGGGGCCCCTTTATTATAAAAAGGCTTCCAGATTCCTCTGAATGTCCCCCCCAATAATCATCTTATCCTTTTAGGCAATAACCTTTGAAAATGTGTTAATTTTTTTCCTTTTTCTATACTGCACTCTCAAAGCTGTCCTCAAGGGATCATCCAGTTCTTCTTTTGTGTTCTTTAACCCCTTCATGACCAGTGATGTACAGTGTACGTTAATGGCATTGGGCCCGTTTAAATAGACAAAAGCCAAGCCGCCAGGACTGTTGGCTTTACAGTAGCAGCAATTCAGGCAGCTCAGCTGCCACCAGATCGCTTCTACAGGCTGGTAAACGGGCCCCCCCGCCCAACAACCCCCGCCGTGTTTCCCAGGCTCCGCTGCCCCTCCTATGGGCCTGGGACCGACTTCTCTTGTGTCAGGGGGAAACTGTGGAGGAGATCGGCAAACCTCGGTTTAGGAGTTTTACATAATTTTCAGGCCTAAAATGTGGATTATAACATGTAAACAAAGAATGAAAAAAAGGCCTCGGTCATGAAGAGGTTAAGCTTTCTAAAATTTCCATCATACAGGTCAAATGGAGGTAGAGCAAAAAGCTCTCCCCACACCTTCAGCTGTGCAATGATAACTCACAGTTGGCTGATCTAGAACATATTAAATAGGGAAAATAAGTTAGACTTAGTGAGACTGATGGGAGGCACTTTTATTCTATAGAATCTGGAATTTTGTGAAAATAGAAAATTATCATTTATTGGCTCTTGGCAATGAATACATGAAATTAGTCAGGAATGTTGGAAAATGTTGATAACTCAGTTTTACCAGTTATCTGTTAGGTAAAAGATCAATACATATATTTCTGAATAGTACCTTTTTCTTTATTTTGGCCCCTTCTAACTCTGTGCACAGCAGGATTTAGACAAAGAGAGAAAGGGGTAGTAATGGAAGTCAATCTGCTTTGAGAGCAACAGCAAGGGTGCTGGCTGATAAGTGGCAAGAAAACTGGACTGGCTCCAAGGGGTTGATTTACTGAAGGCAAATAGACTGTACACTTTGCAATAGAATTCTCCTTTCAGCATAATGAATGAGTTGAAGCTCTCCTGACCCAATCATATTCAAGCACAAATATTGTTTTTTTTGTTACATTTTCCTTGCATGTAATTGGGTATTCTTTGAAAAGTTAATCTTCACCACATGCAATGCATTATTGCAATCCATTATTAAATGCATTGCAGTGCTTTATTTTTTTAACTTGTCATTGTTATGTGACACAGTGCATTGCAATATGTTACAGAGCATGGGGCCACGCTGCGCTGCACAAAAATTCAACATGTACTACTTATTTTCACAACACAACAACACAATGCTATGGTGTAAACTGTAGCCAAAGGTCAATAAGGCAAATTGCCTTGCTTTTTGCATTGAGACTTCATTTGGAAACACAGTCCAATGTAGCTCAAGGCTGCTGGTGTGGATGGGCCATAAAAGAAGCTTGTTTCCTGTTGGAGGTGTTGGAGGTGCATCCAGGCAGATTTATATGAAGAAACCTACTTTCCACAACACTTTACCTTAAAGGAGAACTATGAGGTGAGTGCTTTTAACTCATCCTCATAGTTCTAGCCGACCTGTGGAATTGAAAATGTCACAGGTCGGCTCAGTAGATCGAGAAGTGAGCGAACACATACCGGCATTCGCTCACTTCTCGATCCTGTCACGGCTCTCTGCCGTGACAGGGGAGGGACTGTCACGGCAGGGGGGGTACAGCTCAGGTAGAGCCAGCTGTCACTCACGCAGCTGGGCGGATCCAGACATAATTGTCGGGATTTGCTTCAGCTGCGGCGTCTCAGTATACCGTGAGCTGTAGTTCGCGGTATACTGAGATTAGGGTGACGGGAGGACGCTAGTTTGTGTTCTCCCGTTACCCTAAGGAGAACTATGGGGAAAAGCCATAACCCCATAGTTCTCCTTTAATCCTGCCTTTTTGGTTATTAGTTATAGCTTAACCACTTGAAGACAAGGGTGTTAAACACCCTTCCTGGCCAGGCCATTTTTCAGTATTCAGCACTGCAGTACTTTGACATTTATTCCGTCATGCAACGCTGAAATTAATTTTATACAATTTTTTGGGACAGGTAGAGCTTTCTTTTGGTGGTATTTAATCACCACTGGGGTTTTTAATTTTTACTATATAACAAAAAAGTAGCCTACATTTAAAAAAAAAAACTTGCTTCCCTATGAAATGTTATGAAACATTTATTATCACCCCAATTTTTTGGTAAAATATAAAATACGGGGTCATGTCGGGTAAATAGACACCAAACATGTCAAGCCTTAAAATTGTGCGTGCCCGCGAAATCGCAGAAAACGACCACACCCAAAATTGGCTAGGGCGACACTTTAAACACATTTACCGCAGTTTAGTGTTATCAGTGATTAATGGCCCTAAATTGATTGCTCTCACTCTGACGTTCGTGACGAGATGTAGCATGTGAGGCGTAAAGGGCGCAACAGTCGTTTTCGCACATAGGCGCACCCGACGTATGATTGCGTGTGTAAGTGGGGTGTCGGTGGACTTTAAAAAAAAATTGTGTTATTTAAAAAATGTTTTATTTGTGACTATTTTTGTAAGCTTCTTTTTTATGCTTTAATTTTTTTTTACTTTTTTTTGTTTACACTTAACTTTATTGCTATCACATAGGGGGATAAGAAACCCTCTAAGTGATCGCCAATTCAAATAACAGGTCCTCTTTATGGATATCCCTAATGTCACCTAGGGACCCCCAGAGAAGCTGGTGAAGCAGAGATCTTCTTCAGCAACTTCTCACCGGCATCTGTAACCGGAGAGTGATACTGAATGCAGGAAGTAATGTAATATACATCACTTCCTGCATTCGGGGACCGGAGATGAGATCAAAGGGATAGTGTACTGATTTCCCTTTGATCTCCAGTAACAGAGTCGCTGTGCCAGTCCCAGCTGCACCGGGCCCTCCTACTCCTATAAGGCTCCCGTCCGGCCAATCAGGAAAGGCTATGGACAGCAAGTGGTTAAAATCATATACACCAATCAGCCATAACATTATGACTACTGACAGGTGAAGTGAATATATTATGTGCATTCCAATCTTATAGTAGAGCTACTGTAGCTCAAAATGCTGGAAAAGTTAATGCTGGTTCATAAGTAGTCATAATGTTATGGCTGATTGGTGTCCTGCCATTCCTGGTAATGTCAAGTTGACATGTACCACCTACCTAAACATTTTTGCTGACCAAGTACACCTCTTCAAAGAAACAGTATTCCCTGATAGCAGTGGCCTCTTTTAGTGGGATAATGCACCCTGTGACACTACAAAAATGGTTCAAGAATGGTTTGAGGAACACAATGAGTTTAACCCTGTCACTGCTACCGACATAAGGCTTACAGCGGAACACAACTGTTTCTAGCTGGCCAGCTCAGTAAGCCTTACGTTGGTGGTTTTCTCCCTTACGCTACCATGAACTTATATCAGAACGGTCCCCCCAATGGTCCCCTGTAAAATAATAGCTGTCATTATTATTATCAAGAGCTATTAACCCCCCGCCATCTGCAGCCTCTCCTACCCTCTCCATGCTCCCCTCCTCTCCCCTGCCTGTATGGGCTGAGGTAGCAGGGATCCAAGCAGAAATGGTGGCCGGCAGGGGGGGGGCCTGGGGGGAGTTGAGGAGGGAGCTGCTGATCAGAATGGCTGAGAGGCGTGAGAGAGGAGGCGAACAGAGCCGCTGTCATCCTGTCAGTTTCAGGATGACAGCGGCTGTGTGCATGGCTGAGTGGAGGATCAGTAAATATCTATGATATTTACCAATCTTCTGTGTGCAGAGCAAACATTGGAGTGATCAGCTGATTACTCCAATGTTTGTAAACAACTGGGGATTTAAATCACTTCCTGTTTATTCATGAGTTTCTGAATGGGTAGTAGCACTCACTAGAGGCTTATATCCATGCATAACTGGATGATAGTTAAATTTAACTATCATCAGTTTGTGAATGAATGGGAAGCCTTTGTACTGATTGCTTTCCATTCATTTAGAACAGAGACTGCAGAGAGAGAGAATCTGTGTCCTCAATTTCTTTTTCTATTTCAAAAAGGAAATGTCAGTGGTCTGTTTAGATCCATGATATTTCCCTGAAGCCCCCCCCACCAGTAAAAAATAATTAAAAAAAAACACAACCCCCCCTCCCCCCACACACAGATAACATACATGTGCAACAGAGTGCACTATATTGTGGTTGTTAGAATAACATTACTTTAACTGTGTGGCAGCGCATGACAAAGCATTGTGATGCATTGCTGTGATACACTGTGTTGCGATTAAATGTAGGTCTGTATCATTTTATCACAACAACCACACCAACAATTTTTAACATAAGTCACTTATTTGCCGTTTTGCGTTCATTTTTTTTACCGTTTCACAAAAAGTGAGTATTGAGTTATTAACTCAATACAGTTTATTATTTTAGATTTATTCAGAAAACTATTTTTTTGTGCACAGATACTGATTTTAGTGTGCTTTTATCAATTTAATTGTGTATTTTTGTTGTTTTATTATTGATTTGACAAACATTTATGCAATTATCGCAGGGCCTACAAATTTAGTAGCAACATCTTTTTATTATAAAGGGCCTGTGCTTTCAGACAATATATGGTTTGGGGAATCTTTTACAAATGCTAACAATGCAGAAGTAGAAAAACAAAACAATGGGGAAAATTGCAAAAATGGTATGGCCAGCTGAGGTAAAAAAGCAGCAAAAGGGTTAAAGTATTTACGTGGCCTCCAAATTCTCTAGACCTCAATCCAATTAAGCATCTGTGAGATGTGCTGGAAAAACAAGTTCCATGGAGGCCCCACCTTGCAACTTACAAGACTTAAGGATCTGCTACTGCTTGGTGCCAGATACCACAGCATAGTGAAGTCTATATCTTGAAGGGTCAGGGCTGTTTTGGTGGCAAAAGGGGGGCCAACTCAATATTAAGCGGTGGTCATAATGTTTTGGCTAATTGGAGTATATGTGAGGATATGTATACCGATTGGTAAAACTGCAAAAGATGGTGTAATGTATGCAGTCCTAAAAGATAATTCATTTATTTGTTTTTGTTTTCCACCTTTCTTGAAAATGATCTCAAGGTACTTTTTTGGGGGTTATTCAGGTATTGTATATAGATTGGATTAAGCATTGTGTTAGTTTAGTATGAGACATGAAGAGGCAAATGTTTAAAATGACACTAAATGCAGTAGTTAAATCTTAAAAATACATTCAAGTAACATAACTTTTAACAAAAATGTAACTTATTTGTGTATCACTCAGCTGTAGATTCTCAAATCCTCTCTGAATTTATGCCAACACTGTCCTTCCTTTCTGGAGGGTGGCTACTTTTCTTCCCCATGGTCTCTCTATGTATGTATGTGTGTGTGTGTGTTGTAAAGTAGCTACCTGTCCAAACTTGTTCCCATGATGGACTACAAACTCAATACAAATGAGTAAACTAAACATGAGATCATACTAGAAAAAATATGTTTTTAACTTCCCTCTCACATGATTGTGTATTAAAAGTGAACACAGATTCACCTTATTCCAAACCATTCACTTTGCAAGCAAAGCATATACTTTGCCAAATGAGCATATACCTTGCTAGATGAACTCTATTACTGTAAGAGGGTCAGCTTAAAAACCAGCCAGCTAGCGTTTCTAAAGTAAATGTATACCCTAAGTGACTTACACTTTGCTAAAACATTTAGTTTGTTATTTAGGTTGCTAAATATACTTTTGGCTCTTTTATACATTTATAGCATCTTTTTGCTGATGTTCTCCTGAATCCCTGTTGTAACAATGTCTTGTCTACATGCATGCTATCCGCCAATGGTTTGCAGGGCATTTTTAGGCCTTGTTTCCTGATGGTGACAACATGAACCATGCATGTGTGTTAAAATGGCCACTTTTACTATACATCAGACACCTGCATGACAAGGTGACAATGAGGGAGCACAGCTGGTAGAGACAGAGCGGTTTCATCGTATACCAAGAAGTGTCTGAACAAGAACAAACCAGACAAACAATTTTAAGATGGCTCCAGATTAAAAAATATTGAAAATCAGTTTAATTTACTTTTGACATGTTAAATCTTATATGAGATTTTAGTGACTGGGTTTACTTTAAATGAATATTTTCAGACAATAAAAGCACACAATTATTATAATTGAATTTCTGAACTTTATTATTTAAGAGAATTACAATCTGACATAAAATAAAGAGCTTTCGCTAAACTCTATAAAGCAATACATGCACCTCCATTGACAACCTCTATAAGATTTTTAAGGACTTATTGCCACATCACTGCACTGAGGTGCAATAAACATTCAGTGTCATCTTTAAAATTACTCAAGAGTAAACAGAAACTGTCCTCTATAAGAGTGGATCATTATTCCCAAGGAAGACTTACTATTACATGGTTTAGCAAAGCACTGTAGAAAAGCTACATAGAATACCATTCCTTTGATAAACTGTGCAATTAGATTTATACAGTATCATACTATTCATACATACTAATTTAAACTAATAAGAGATGATATTATGCTGTCATTGCATAGCAAAAGCAGACTAAGTAAATAATATACATAGCTAGTGTGCAAAATACAGGCCCAGAAGGTAGCTATGACTTTTAACTAGGAAAAAAGGTCAAAAAATTTAATATAGCTCAATGCTTGAAGTAACAATATAAATAGTCACTAAAATTATTGAACCAGAGTTGTTGTTTTTTTCTATACAAATATCTACACAGGGTAATAAAAGGTAGAACATCCCCCTTAAGAGTCCAACTAAGTTAGCTGGTTTACAATACAGTTTGAATCCCTTGTTTCATTTTTGTTCTCTGCATTTATCTGTTAATGTTCTTTATCATCAACTAATGATTTAACAACTTTTATATAGAATAATATGCCTCTTGGTCTATAATTACCAGAAGTGCTAAAACGATGACATGTAGTAATTAATATAAAGATTTCAGCTGTCTAGAGTAGGTTAATGGAAAAAAAAACTTCTGCTTGCTATGAACTTCAAAACATTGTGTGAAGTCCGAACAATCAAAATCCCTTCCGCAAGTCATTTTACATAATTTGCTGTCATTAGTTAATTTGCTATGCCTGGATCTACCCACTTCCTTTTTTAACTAATGTATACCTTTTCATAATTTATATATTTATAAGTGCATCTGTACTCACTGGATGTACTGTAAAATATCACCAGAATGTAAGTGCTTATAGGTGATTGCACATACTCATTGTTAACTCCTGGAGTGCCTCAGGATATGTTAAACCCAGGGTGCTCAAATCTAGAAAATTGGCATGAGAGCATAGGGTGTGCCCTTTTCACAATGATATCCAGGATGCTCCAGAAGATAAGGTTAGGTATGTGCAGACACCTTTGCTCTTGCATGCTGGTGTAATTGTGCAGTGGATGAGATGAGTATAGATGCACTATAAATGTATAGCCCCCTATCCCTAACTCATATAAAGACCAGTACAATAGACACTAGGGACTGATATCCCCATAACAGAGAGGGTCATTCAGCATTCGCTAGGTGCTTAAAAAATACTTGCATTTACAATAAATTAAATTTTATGAGCCAAACATTAAAATAATCCATAAGGTTCTTGTAACCTATTATGTACTAGTTCCACCTCTGCAAGCACAAAAATAACCTAATCTAACAGAGATTTATTTTAGTTACAAGAATATGGCCAATTGGGAGATTCCCATGCTACAGTAGAAAACCCTGAATTTTGGATTGGGGTGGATTGGTCAGGATTCCAATGAATGCCTCTAGCTCCAATTTTTAAGCACCTGCTTATTCCTACAGTCCTTACTGGTGAGTATCAAGATAGAAGGTGGCCCACATGCTGAACACCTTCTTGCTGTGGGGACACCAGTTATCATATCTGCTATGCCAAATGGTGTCATTTGGAGAACGCTCCCTTTTTCTAAATTATCAAAAAAAATAAAGTATATCAATTCATAGCAATCCAGATCTGCATGATTGACTGATATTTACAGATCTGTACCAGTCACAAATCATCTCATTCTGTGTCAGACCTCAAACTAGATGGCCTGGTATATTCATCTCTACTTAGCCAATTACAACCTTCTCAATGAGTTAATTGTTCAGCAATGTGTTAATGTGGCTTTCATTTACCACTAACACTTATGTGACTACTGGTAAGTTTTTCTTGCCACGGTACCTACTACTACACTATCTATTAGCAAAACTGTGTTTTACTCCTTAGTGACCACACCAGATCAAACTTGGTGTATTATTAAAATTACAAATTACATATTTGAAGGAAAATCTTGGTGAACATGAGTCTACAAAAACAATTCTTTGACTGGAGTATCATGACCTCTAGCTTTCAAATTCATTGAAAGGGAATCTTCAATTAGTTTAGTGAATGTGAAGAAGCTGTGCTGACTTCTATTATCCAATCATGTGCAAGCAAAGTTCCTGTTTTTTAAATTTTCCTTGCACTTATTCTTAGCAAAGTTGATTTTGTCATATTTACTAAACTAATTGAATGTTTCCTTTAAAGGGAAATATCCCTTGCAAACAAAACATGCTTTACTCCTTTAGTAGATCAACCCCCTAGTCTTAGACATCTATAGAGAACTTGTCCAGCTGGATATTCTGTATTTTTGTGTTGTTTTTGTAGTCTAAGGAACACACATCCTATACTGTCCGAGGTAGTTATGCCTGTCCTAAAGGGACAGTTTCAAGCATGAAATCAGGATAATCATAGATAACCCTCCAAGTTGGATATGTGTTTTTAACTAGTAGGCTACTTGTTTAGTTTAAAGTGATCATGTTATCTATATGATTTGGATAAGGGAGAAGGAGTTAAAGACCCACACAACATATCTAAAACCAAATGTACACATAATGTTTTGAGAAACGAGAACTAGAAATATTTTAAGATAGATTTCGTAAATTTATACTAGTGTTGGGGGAAAATGACCTTAATGGAACCCTATCAAAAGCCATACTTGTGCTGCCATTCTTGAAGATACTAGCTGTCTTTTTTGGGATGTGCAAAAGTGTAATGAGCCTTAATAATGCACTTTTATTATGAAACCTTTATTTTTACAATATTTTAATAACTTAAATTTCAAAGTCTATTTACATTTTTATTAAATAAATCATGAACTTCAGGCAAATTATTCACAAGGTTAACCAGAAAATAATTCAATTAGGTCTCATGGTTAAGAGCAGCATTAAGCCACTCCAATTAAATTAATTTTTTACAAAAATGTCAGCTTTTTTCTCTAAACTACATTCAGAAAATGCAGTTTAGACAAATTTTCACAGACTCTAACAGATCTGAAAGCTATATTGGTGCTTATAAAATATTTTGCTGGTCCTGTGTGCATTCTGGTTTCTGCAAACTGGAGTCGTTCAACTCTAGTTTGGGAACTTTTGTTGAAAAAGACTGATTTTGCCACCATCCATTGTAAATAATACTGAAAAGAGTTTTGTAAAAATGGGAGAAATAAGATATTTAATATGTATTCGAAAACAAATCAATTTAGTTAGAGTGCATGTATGAAATAGATATTGATTTGAAAAGACAGTGACCTGGATCAAGGCTTAGGATGCCAACACCCCTGAGAGTCGTATATCGATAAGTCAGAAAAATGAAATAGATATGCATATGCATAATAGCTATGTGAACCAGCAAACATAAAATGAGGGGAATTCCTCAAAACTGAAGCAGCCAAAATGTGGAGCAGCTCTGCATGGTAACCAATCAGCTTCCCTCTTTCATTTTCAAATCTTTACTGAACAAACTGACAAAATAAGCCAATTGGTTGCCATGCACAGCTGCTCCAGATTTTGATAAATTATCTAATGCTGGTAGCAGCACCTCTGTTCCACAATTACACCTTCACACAGATAAATGGTATGTGCTTTTAACTGTGGAGAATAGGTTTATGCCCAAGCTATCCTTCTGCTGGAAAGAAAGATTTGTATTTTATTTTTATACATCTAGGTTCAATGGTTCCCACAGCACACAAAAAATGTTTTGGAAATAAATATATTAGGTGGCAGGTTCCCTTTAAATTAGTTTTAAAATGATGTGCATGTTTGACTAAATACAACATATATACTAAAAGCAACATCCCATCTAAAAAAGTGTTTCCTTTTATAAGGAGTATTAAACATTTTGAATTTTCCCTTTATATAATGCAAAGGGATAGTTTATATTAAGCCTGCTTTTTCAAATGTTATAGTATGTACTTTTGTACATACTTCTTTAATGCAAACATAATTTTTTAAAATAAAAACACAATGTGCCTTAATAACGCACATATGAAAGAAAACAATAAACATGACAAAGTAGTTATGTCATAGAGTAACAAATAATTAAGTCTGCTAGTTGCCAAATTTTTACTTCTGTTAAACTATTTTGCCAGGTGCCCACAGGATACATTGGTCATTATCAGACACAAATATGTGTTGTCTTTTTTAACTTGCCAAAAATTTCCACAGGTGGGAAGATTATGAAAGTCAATGATATCTCAGGAAAATATAATCAGCAATGGTCAAAGAACTTGTGAGAGGCTAGAATTATTAATAAAATGAATGCATCTGTGCATGTATGTAGCCAGCCACTGTAGTACCACCATTTGCTGAATAAATTGTCTAGCCCCTGACATCAAATAGCTCTATATACTGTGCTGAAAAAGTTCAGCAAAATTTAACTTCCATTTTTTATAAAGACCTGCAGGGGGGTTGGTCATTTAAATACTTGATTATTTTGATTTTGCACCTTATTAATATGTACATGCATATGCAAATACTATAAGAACCTTTAAAATATTTGCCATGTTAAAATTTAGCCGAATTTGTCCTACCTAAATATTTCCTCAACAGAAATGTAGAACAGACAGAAAACAACTTAAGTGCACAAAAACTGCATGTAAGCATATAACCTAAGTGAAAAGTAGCTAATACTCAAGAAAGAAAAATGCACATAAAATGATAGGAGATGGGGACAAAAACCATAACCGCTAGTATTCATTGTACTCTTGCACTTAAACTCAAAAAAGGCTTTGCAAGCTACCCCTTTTAACATTTTGCCTCCTTGTAAAAGCTTGTATCTTTATTTTACATTTAAAGCTTGTACAATCTGCATGACTTTTTATCTTTAACCTTAGAATAATGATGTACCTGTATTTTTGCAAAACTCTTGTTAGATATACAGTATTTATACTTGTGTCTTTAAATATCTTTGCTATTTACATGACAGTAAAATACATGATCACATATAAAATGTATATTGCATGAACATCCTAAAAACATGGACAGAGAGGGTGATTTGCTGACACAATTTGCAGGTTTGACGAAAACATGTTATTCAGGCATTTGTTTAAATCCTTTTGCATGTTAGCAAAGACACTGGATGCCAGTATGGTATACCAGTAATTTCCATGGGTTTATGCAAAAGAGCAAGTAGGGAAAATTATTTTAACCCCCCCACCCTTCCCAAAAACATCTTTAGTCTACATCTCGGGCCTGATTCATATTTTCTGCTCCCTAGGCCAAATGTCATGTTTTGGTAATTCCTACTTCAACTGGTTAAATATCCAGACTAACTAGAAATCTGAGAACTAAACTTTTGCTCTTGGTGTATGGACCCAGAGGAGTGGATGAACTATGTGCATTTTTCTTAATATAGTGTAATGTATACATAAACTATGAAAGGACAGCAACAATGAGGACCAGCTGGATTGCAGTAAATCAGCCTGGCAGATATTATATGAAGGAATGAGTTTCAGACAGCTGCCACCTTTGGCCAAAACCTATTTTGGTTATGCAAAAATCTAGCCTGACAACATTTTGGGAACTTTTAGCAAACATTTTCATTTTGCTATGTTACATTTATTTGCTTTATTACTCAAGTGTATAATGCCTAAAAAAGCCTACCTCAATTAGGATGCACATATGCAGACTGCACAGGAAGTTCTGACTGTCCTTCCTTTTGCCCTGTTTTATACTGTATTACCTTTCTATCTGTCCATGTTGATACAAGTGTTACATCTCTAGGTTTGGGTGACAGCTGGGCAGTCCAAAGGATAAAACAAATCCATATACATCACTGCTGAAGGAACAAGTGATTGCATTGGACATTGGTGGCCCACACCTTTATTGCTCTTCAGTGTAATTAAAGAGATAACCATGCTGCTGTAGCTGTACATCACACACATGGAAAATAGGCATGCAAATAGGCATACAGGTGTACATATGGACTGAGTAACTGAAACATCTTTCAGATTTTATATTAATAAGTTGATATATATATATATTGTTCTTTTAGAATAACAAATACCTTTTTCAAAATACAAGGTGGAGCTGTGTTTGTTTTAATAACTCAGTCACATGCATGGAGAATTTAAACAAATATTGGAAAAGATATGATGCTTCAAATTAATACAGCTGAACTGAACTAAGTTAACAATGTATTACTTTAGAACATAAACCGCATACAAATATCTGACTTTAGAGTTTGCTGCACATATTTTCACTTTGTCAGAAATTAACCCTCACAGCACAGTAAAGAAAAGACAAAGTAACAGAACATATCCTGCAATGTTTCAAGAAATAGACCAAAACATTGCAAACAATCAACAATCTTGATCAGATGTAAACACAAAGAAGGCTGATTAATAGATAATAAAATGCAAGGTTAATAATTAGTCAAATAAATGTAAACATTTAAAGAAAATATAATACCATATTTATATTATAGGAGACTATTATTAGCTAAATCTTTTTTATTGGGATAATATTACATGTGATAACTGTAAATAAAAAAACATTAACTATAAAATTAACTGCATAAATACTAAAGCTTTTTTTAATAGTTATTTTTTTTATAGATTCAAGTACTTTGCCAGGTTTATGTTTTCTTTCAATTAAAACATCTTATCTATGACAAGAGGCAGCCAAACTGTCTTAAGCATCTCAAAGGGAATGTCCAACCTACCCAAAGACATCCATTATTGAAAGCCCTTACATATTGTTCCTACAAATATATTGCTACTGTAAAAACATTACTTAATAAAATCTGTAGTTCACTGTACATTCTTTTGTTAATGAGAGTATGCAATTAATGCTACATTTTTACATGATTAGAAATTGAGATAATATGGTGAACAAAAGTGATTCTGATGTTCTTCTGTCTTAAGAGAAACTAGGTTTGCCATTAATCAAGGAGGAACAAATTAACAACCCAAACCAATATGCAGTGCTAACAAACCAAACACACAATTTAGCCAGGCTAATAAAAAAATGATTCATATACTGGGATGACATATGTTCAAGGCTTTGTTGGGTGAAGAAAACAAACTGCCTTTAGTTTACTAAGGGCTTTTTCATGTTGATATTAGGAATGTGATACCGAGCTACCATTGGTCACATCTACTGTATATGTAGGTTGCATTGAACTAAATACATATTTGCTAAACTCTACCATAATGTGACTGAACAGCATTCTTATATGTCAATGTGTTCGAAGTCTGAATGATATGATAGAAACAAAATGACAGCCCAGTAACTGATCAGGTACTTTGTTTAACCCAAGATAAAACCTGCTATCATAAACACTAGTAGAGTTCAATCACAATACATTCATCTAGATTAAAGAGTGTGAGTTTTAATCTAGATTAACGTTGTCATCCTTGTTTTTACTGGTGAGATTTTGACATCAATCAAAGAAATCAGTGAAATAATTATGTTTAAACAATTTTCTACCCATCAATGCAAGATATATATATATATA
>NW_017306729.1:757624-789366 GCF_000935625.1 Nanorana parkeri
TATATAAAATCATTTTTTAAATATTTAAAATATCATAGCACAATTTATAGATTACAAATTACAATTAGTGTGGTTAAATTGCAAGTGATTGAATACATAAACAATATGATTATATCACATATGATATATAGACCTTTGTAAAAACAAATACTTTTTACAACATAATTAGGAGTAAAAGAATATTCAGATGCAGCTTCAAGAAATAGTTTACATATATTTTTAAACACTACATAGATTGCATTTTTCAGCAGAGTCTAACTTTTTCATTTATTACCTCCATTGTTTTAAACAATGTTGTCTGATGCAAATATTCAACCTTTCAGTGTAGAAATAATTTTTACTTTAACCAATTTATCTTAATTTTTTTCAAAAAAACATGCCAATCATTCCCCGACATAAAAACACAAGTTAATAACAATTAAAAGAATCTCTAATTGACAACTGACAGTTGGGTAGTTGTAAATATATTTCTAATTCTACTCAATCATTCTCACACACTTGTTTGCATGCCCTTGTTACACCACACAGCCAAAACGCTGACACTACTATTAACTTTGTAGTTTCATGTATTTGCATCCTACTGTCTCTATGGCCTTAAAACCTGGTAGTCTTGTGTAATGCAATAAAAGCTTATTAGCTCACAGCACATACCCTTATTCAGAGTCTGATTTCTGCTGTTAAAGTGATCAAAGGGAACCTACTGGTTTTAAGATTTTTTTTTATTGACTTGAAAAACTGTATGGAGCTGACAAAGCAAGGAGAAAGGTAAGGGGATAATTTACTCATGTAATTCTTAAGCTCTGCAAAGAACAGACGTAAACAGGTCCAAAGTGTACCAAACCCCCAAAACAAAAATGTAATACATTTCAGCCTACCAGTGCTTAGATGTGGGGGCCACATTAGTTTTCCTTCTTTAGGATGTTTCCCTTTATTTTTACCTGATGAAGCTGCAAATAACACACTTCCTGTTCCTTAGTGTCTGCACTAATTCCTCCATTCTATCTATGTTTATCTCAATTACATGGTGAATTGATGGGCCTGGTAGGTAGCAGGAGAAAGATAAGGACGTTTGTACTTTCTATTGAGTTCAAGTGGAAGGGACATTTTCTAGCAATATAAACACATATTTTATGTACTTGCTAAAAATGTTCCAAGCCTGTAAAATAAAAACTAATGAAACCACCATATCTAAGGACTGTAATATATATATATAAATAGTAAATATGAACTCTTCTTATGCAATATTTTATATTTGACAAACAAAATAAAAAAAAGGTGTCACATTTTATTGTTTAGTCCTGCACATAATAAAGAAAATATATACAAAAAATATACATTCCCTGTAAGATACATTATTTTATAGTGACATAAGCATTAATTTGAGTTGTTTTACATGTAAGTGCACACAAAGTTCTAATTATCATTGCAACGATGTGTAGATCCAGAACCATCTAGTAGTGGTAGTGCTGTGTAAATGGAAGAGTTATAAATCAGCCCCAAAAACAGGTATCAGAAACAAATGCAGCAATGGGAAGAGATTGACAGAATAGTTTAAAATAGCTAGGCTGGTTTTCCCAACAGGCCTAAATATACTTCTATCAATAGCCTGCTTAATTACAAAAAAACAAAATTAATCATTTTGGGGATTTATTTTATACTAAACAATCCACCTACTTGATGCAAAAAATAAAGATGGTTTTATGGTTGTATTATATTGCTAATGCAGTTGACACCAGTGATAACAGGGTTCAATTTAATCGGTCCATAGGAAATAAATATTTGAGGAGTGTTTAAGCCTTAGAAACAGCTGACAACTTAAAACATTTAATCTGCAATTTTATTTTTCTATAATAGGAAATTTTAAATATCGTCATAATGTAGAGAAAATAAGCATAAGAAAAAAAAAAAATACAATTTATTATCTCATGTCTGGGGAGACAGGCGCTATTGACTTGTAGAAATTGTATTCATTCTTTTGAGGTCATACACATGTCAAAGCTATTTTTTCAATACTGTATTAAATAAATAATGTCTAATATACAGTAGGGTTAATGTTCAGCTTATATGCTATAAAGAGATAAAATAATTAGTTTTAAAAAATGTACACACTCTACAAAGCAGCTTAAAAAAAATCAAAGCAGCCTTTGCCTGTGTTATTTCTTAAAATTTTAAGGAGGCATAGTGAGCCAAACATTTCACTTGCCTGTATAGCAACTCAGAACCTAATCGTACAGTTCACCTTTAAAACTGTAGACATTTTAGCAGCATTCTGTGCAGTATTATATTATACTATTTATAATTTGTGTGACTATTTTTATAAATTCACAAATAATTAACCTGTAGATAAATATTTAATATTTCATCTGCTGTTTTCCCAACAGCATAATAGTCTACTATTATTCATGTATTTGTTGTTTACTATTTGTAGCACATATAGACTACATATTTTAAATGCAATGGGTTATGAGTGATTTCCTAATACTCAACACTAGTAAAGGCAATATTTAGTTAGAAATGTAGCTCTGATTTATACAGCAAAAAGTCAATTATTAGCACTGTTTAAAAGTTACTGGAAGTGCAATACACTAAAATGCGAGCTAGCACATAGTCCACTGATACATTCACTGTTCAGCTTAATAAAAATGATGACACAGCTGTCAAAAATCGTTTTGCACAGGTCCAAATAATCTATGTAATATTTGTACTAAATAAGATTAAACAAGGACTGTGATAAAAAACACTTAGGGATGATATACTAAAGAAATAGTTTTACAAATGCCCAAGTAAACCTGTGCTTGTTCAATCATGCTATCATTTGCTGGGCAAACTTTTGTCATTTCCTTGCATTAAACTGGCTGATTAAACTAAACACAGGTAACAAGTTGTTAGGCAAAGGGTAGGCAATAAATACTCCTTTTGTAAATCATCCTTTTGATTTAGACTTATTACACCCATAACAAAAATGTATGAGCTAGAGCAATAAGATAGTTTAACTTATAAAGTTTAAGACTGTTTATTGTCAGAGCTGAACCTGTAGCTAGGAAAATAGACTTTATTGTACAAACTTTAAGAACTGTGCTTAAATTCAGCATGGCATATCTAGTGTAACTCTGTTTGACAATTTTTTTTGACAAGCAAATTATTAGATTGCCCGGTAACAAAAACACACCTGTTTTTTTCTAATTGCAATGCATAAATATGAATACATATTTAGTGCAACAGTACTATTATAAGCACATATTGATTGATTCTTTTCTGGCAACTATGACATATGTTGTTCATCATGAATTAAAAAAATATAATAATAATGTATTGTATTCTATTTCTTCTCCATTTATAACATATACATATCCAAATAATATAGAGAACAGTACATCATTATTACACTTACAAAAAAAATATCCAGTTACACAGATATAAACTCTCCATAATCTAAACTTTTGTATTAGCATATATTACATTCAGTTTCTTCATTTAATACATGTTAGCTAGTTGACTATTAAACAAATGATCAGCCATCCACTGCATTTATTCTGCAATCTAGTTTTTTGTGTGGTCATTTTACTCTCTTAAACCTAATCCAATACATATAGACCTATTAACATCTTATTTTAAACCTAAAATTTGTATTTACCATTTTTTTTTGTTATGCATGGAGTATTAGCAGAATGTATGCATTTTGTGGTCCTCAGTATACCATATACTACTTTTAAGCATGTGTTATGTTATAGATGCATATAGGTTGTATTGTATGGTTACATGAGAAAAAAATAAAAATAAAAATAACACAAGGTAAAAAATGATTAATGGGAATTTAAAATATAACAAAAGCAACTTTAATGTTAATTTAATTGCAGCTTACTTTTTTGTACTTCAAACTTAACTCTAAAAATATTTTTTTGAAATCACAAATGCTTTTTCCAGTTGCATTCCAGGGAGCAATGCAATTTGTTTCATAGACCTAGTTATGTAAAGGGAGATACAACAAAAGAAAATCCCCTGCATGTGATTGAATAAAATAGTTAATATGGGGTCCCTGAACCCCATGAAAAATATATTTAAATGATTATCCCACATTCTAAGGGATAACTATGCACGATTTATTTAAAATACATTGGGGTTGATTTACTAAAGTCAAATAGGCAATTCACTTTGCAAGGGAGTTTGCATTTTGCATGGGAAATTTTGCCTTAGTTTAGTGAATGTGGGGAAGCTCTGCTGACTTCCATCACCCAATCATGTGAAAACAAAAATACTGTTTTTTAATTTTCCTTGCACATTATATTCTTTACAAAGTAAAATGCCACCACATTCACCCTGCAAAGGGAAAATTCCCTTCCAAGTGAACAGCCTATTTGCCTTTAGACATCTCAGACAATGTGCATGCTTAGGAAGAATTTAGGCTTATTCTATCCAATGCATTATGAACATTATCTGAAAAATTAGTTAGGGATCACATATTTATTACATACTTTTATCTTTTTTAAATAATAATTTGTACTGCTTCTAACTTAGGGGTTTTTTCACGAAGCTGCCGAAGGATCTGGCCGTAGCTTTGGCCGATCCTTCGGCTAGCTTCGGCTCCAGGACCCCTTCGGTTATGTAGAACCAAAGGAGTGCTGATGGCAGCTTCGTGAAAAGACCCCTTAGTTTCACTAAAATTAAAATTTAGCATGTGCAACTATCAGTGCATCAGACCCTCTGTGAAAACTAAAGAAAATGGACATCATAAACTCAAAAATGAATATACTAATAAAAGGTAACTGAATTATAGGCAATACTATGGCTTAAAAGCACCTCCTTTAAGAAGCAATCTATTTATGTCCACTATATAGAAACAATTAACACGCAGTTTGCAAATTATTTAGCCATTCTTATGGATCTGAGTTTGTATTTCTCTTCTTCTACTAATGAATAATAATGCAGTGTAAATACGCTATGATGATTTGTTTAATGAAAATATAATCTAAAACGAAAATTTACAGTGTTGGATGCTGGTATGTTAAAAATACCTAAATACTTCATCTTTCATGTTTAAGTGGCAATTGCAGTATGGTAAATGGACTACTATTTGCGGGTGCTGACTACTGTTTTCTGCTTCAGTGATAAAATTATAATAATAATGACAATAGTAATGAAGAGAAAGCAGTGTCTACAAAAAGAAATGTATGCACCAAAGTAACACTTTTTATACACATTACAATTTATATTCTACTCAATTATTCTCACTGATGGATGAATATATTTCTAAAATTATTTCAGTGGGCAGTCTAGATATATAAATGTACTCATTTAAAGTTAAAAAGTAACTGTTTATGAGGTACTAAGGTAAAACATTCACTGTGATTGTTTGTTTTTTCTTTAATTAATCTATATAATAGAGAATTTAATAACTAGTCCTATCTGCCATTTTGAATGTTGCATATAAAAATCATATCACTGTCTTCGTTTTATAATTTCATTGCTATTCAACACAGAGATAGATAAAATAAGCTTCTTCTATTTTAATATGGTTAAAGATGTAAAAAAAAGTACTTCCCATTTTCACGCTGCAGTGCTCAGAAGAAATGAATAATTAAGGATCAAACAACTTTAGTAATTATTTAAGGTTTGCCAGACCTGCAAAAACTATGTAGACAACAGTTTTAAAGAACAATTAAGAAAAAAAGATCCCCTCCCTTCCCCCTTAACTTGAAGAAATGTTTAAAAAGGAAAATAATGCCCGGCCTGGACAACTTCAAATAACACTATACAGGTGATTTATTGAAAGAGTATTTTTTTTACTAAGTTTGTGTTCACTTCAAAAGTCCAATCATATGCAAAGGAATTTAAAAAGCAAACATAGGAAACTCTACAGCACATGGCTGCATGTTTGAAGCAAGCACAAACTAACTGGGCTACATTGATGCATGGCTTATTACACAGACACTAGTAGCATAATTTGATATACCTTTTTAACATATTTCCAAACTATTTGTATTTCTAAAAGAAGCAGGTGGTAAATGGCATGTTTTGCAGAGGGAATGCTTCTGCTTGAATATATCTGTTTGATTATAAAAAAAGATGTATGTGTTAATGGATTTTGAAGCATTAGAAAACTTCAAGCATCATTAAATACTTATGGTAAGGCTTGATGACCATGTTTCAGCACTTCAACCACTTTTAGACTTCTATAATCCATAGTCAGCCTCATGCCATGTTACCTGATAAATGACTGATTATCGGAACTAAAGAAGTTCAACAGTAACTGAGATGCAGAAAGCCATCAACCCTTTTCACTAGTACAACATACATTTGCATTGAATCTAAGCGTTACTTACTACTCTTACAGTAGTGTTTACTACATGGAGTTCCTGTATTTACAGTATATTACTGTCATATTCTAAATATATAACATATGTCCCTGCAAAATATAAACTGTAGATATGGTAAACAGGGCACATCTCTATCTGCTAGGTATTTCACTGACATGCTACTGAATAAACTCTTGTCTAGTTTCACATGTCCAGTTCAGGAACCACAGATACCTCTTTTATTGGACACACAACATATTTGTACCGTGGCATCAAGCAGTGGCCTCTTTTATTTATTTACTTTTTTTTTACTATGTTTCATAAGCAAACCTTCAAATTCCTTAAGACAGAGGTAATATGGCAAATAGGAATTTTCCGTTTCAAATACTGGAAGCAATTCCCAGTGCAAAAGACAGAACATGAAATATGATTTGATTGGTTATTGAGGTGGTGCTGATGGTTTGATTGCTGGTTCCCGATTTAGATATGTTGCCCAGTAGACTAAGTTAAAGGTCCCAAATAAAAGAGGAAAAGCTATTCTTGATAGCCGGTCAATTTTGCTCACACTGTTGAATGTTTTCTTGGGCTCTGCAGGTTTTGGTTTTGGTTCCATATCTTTTGGTTCTAAGATTGCACTTTTAGCAATGGTTGCCAAACCAGGGTCTCTGGCTATGGGTGGGTAGTTGGCTGTTGCTGAAGCATATGTGTTGTTCTTCTTTATGAGAGGATCCTTTACCTTTTTTGGCTAGATAAAGAGAAGACTTGTTAGGAAAATAAAGCAAACAAACAAACTTTATCCAAACTTATAAAAATGCCATAAAAGAAGAAGACATTAAAAAACAGACAATCCACAGTAACACATTTTAACTTCGGTGTTCCTATAGGTGATAAATGATCATCACAGTGTTGGCCACCAGAAGCAAAAAGGTACATAAAGGGGACACCTATTTATTTTTACAGTGAAGGATTAGGATCAATGCCCCAATTTTTTGTTTGTAAAATTACCTTAAATTGCATCTGTACACTTGGACAATCTTGGACAAAAGGTCCTTTCATAAAATCCACCAACGGACCTGAGTGCTGGCCCACTAGTACTAATACTTGCCTTCAGCCCTGATCTAGCGATCCTCACTGTATTGCCCGGCTAAGAGCCGTTAACCTTTGTCCCAAATATAGTTGCTTTATACTCTGCATGTGTGCTGTGGCTCTATTCATTCATGTAGAAACATTTTTCCTTTTTGCACCTTCCAGTGGTTGCTTGGAGTATGGCTTTCCCTTAGGAATATATTAGGCCATGGTGCACATTCACTGTATGAAACAGTGCCCAAAAAAGGCATGCTGAAGTCAAAGGACTAGTCACTAGTATTTCTTGTGGTCTCCATGTAGCTGATATTTCACACAATACTGTCTTACTATACCTTGCTCTGCACTGTGTCTCTGTGTGGAGTTGGAACCAAATGTAGAACAAACAGGGGTGCCACTGCTGATAGAGTCCAATATGGTATTTTATTTGTAAAGATCAATAAAATAAAACAGCCAACATGTTTCAGAGGTCCAAAATATCACCCTTCATCAGGGCTTATGTGTCACTTTGTGTCTTAGTTGCTTTCAAATGTTTGGAGAAATAATATATAAGAATAGTTAGCAGTTGTGAAAGGATAATTTAAGTTTTATCAGAAGGAATGTGAATTCATGTTGCTTCTGCTAAAATTCTAAGCTGTGATGACTCTATGAGAATGATATACTAAATACGTGTGTATATACTTTTTATTCTCATATCTTTTCAGCATATCACACAATAAACATTTTTCTTGGGTAGGTGATGTACTTTGTCATGACCCTAAATTGACTCCTGCTCCTTAAAGAAGCTTCCCTAAAGCTCTACAAATGTTCTCTTACCTCGTGGGACAAATCTAAAAATGTTGTATTCTCCTTACTTTCTTTTTAGATGACAATTGTCACCTGTACAGATACTTCCCAATGGGGATACAGATACCACAGTACAAACTACAGAGGGTCTAATCCTAACCTGCGCTAATCTAAAACTGAAATAAAGAGGTTTTGCCTAGAGATACATTTTAAGTTGCGACAAAGTCACTTTAACTGGACATACTGTAGTAAAATAATGGTCAGAGTTGATTTGTTCTGTGCATACCTTACTTTGTAATTAATTTTAGCTAAACTGAATACAAGAATTAATGTGCTATTATTGAATTTCAGAATTAAACTTTGGCATTTAGTTGTTTAGCCCTGCAAAATATCAAGCAAACCAGTTAAATTATGAAAGTTATATACAAGTTTACATTTGGTAAACACAACAATAATTGCTTTTGTACTTTGGAAAATACACTGTACTCCCCCCCGATCATCCCCCCCTATTAAATCAATCATGACACTTCTTAGGTCACAGTGCATCAGGTCAGATATGCCAGAAATGGGCATGAAAGAGGCTTCAGGACAAGCTATAATAAAGCTGCACCAGAAGGAAGATATTATGAGCAGGGGATATGGGCAATTACATCTGTTCTTGTGACTGGGTAATTAAGAGCAACTTTGTTTAACCGCCTCCCGGGTGGCCGTCGTAATTAAACGACCGGCCGGGAGCTTCCTGGAAGTAACGGGTCATCAAAAGACGTCCTGTTGGCCCCACCCACTCGCACGCGTCGCATGGGAAACTGCCCAAATTTAAAAACAGGCAGTGATGCCTGTTTACATACATATGATCCGCCGGGTATAGAGCCAGCGGATTGCTTGTATAAGGTACCGATCGGTGCGCACCCCCCCCCTCTGTTGGTCCCAAGCTCCACTGTGCCCGGTGCGAGCCCAGGACCAGCATGGTGGCAGGGGATCAGAGTGAGATCGGCACACAATCTGCCTCCATCCCCTCTCCGCTGTCAGAATGCAGAAGTGATCTATATTACATCACTTCCACATTCCTGTGTCACTCTCCAGCTGCAGAAGATGGAGAGAAGCTGATGAAGCAGATCTCTGCTTCATCAGCTTCTTTGGGGGTCCCTAGGTGACATTGGGGGGTCTTGGAGACCCCTCATGTCTCCATGATGAGGACCTGTCACATCTCTTTGCTATCAGATAGAGGGTTTCTTAGCCCCCTATTTGATAACAATAACGTTAAGTGGAAAAAAAATAGGAAAAAAAGATTAAAGTTGAAACAAAAATTAGTCACATATAAAAAAGAATTTAAAAAACCCACAACATTTTTGTAAAGACCCCACCCATACATACACACGTGCAAACATGCGTTGGGTCCGCATATGTGCAAAAACAACGATTGCACCCATTACACCGCACATGTTACATATCGCCGCGAATGTCGCAGTGAGAGCAATAATTCTCACGCCATTAATCACTGATACCACTAAAAGGGTTATTTACAAAGCTAGTAGCTACAGCTGATCCTTCAGCTAGCTTCAGCCACCTGAGCCCTTCAGTTCAGTAGAACCGAAGGGCTGCTGTATGGGCTATTCACTATAGCCTTTTTTTTTTTTTAGGAGTTATCATTCATTCACCTTTTTAAACATTTTTTTCTACTTTTCTTTATTTTCTACTTTTTGCACTGATTTTCTATTCTGCTTGGTACCACGGAGGTACCGAGCAGAATAGTTGAGCCAAATGCTGCTCGGCGGCATTTGGCTAGTCACTCAGTGCCGTTCGGCTCCTATGAGAATAAGCCGAACAGCCTGCCGTAGGTGCGGCTCAGCCGATTCAGATGTTGGATCGCCTGAGTCGAACTCCTTCTGCAGAGCATGTTCGGCCGACCCGAAGCAAGCCGATGTATGACTGATTTCAGCCGATGTACAGCTGAAATCAGCTGTACAAGCCTGAAGTGAATAGCCGAACAGCATTCGGCTCACTTCACTTTGAGTCGGTTATTCACATGGCTGCCTTCCGCAGCTTTGTGGATAACCCTCTAAATTGATGAGCGGTAAAAGCTTTTAAAGCGTCGCCTATGGTCAATTTTGGGTATTGTAGATTTTTGCGGGCGCGCACAATTTTAAGGCTTGACATGTTCGGTGTCTATTTACCCGACGTCAAGCAAAACAGCAAAAAGTTTTCCTGGCACACTCACAAGCTAGCATGTGCGGGATCCCTTGTGCGTCTCTGTGCCTTTAAGGCAGTTGGGCTTCCTCCTGACAAACCTGCACCCAATTTTATCTTCTGCCCCATGTGCTCCAAGATGGAGGCTCTGATAGTTTAGAGTTAGGTCTGCACTATAAGAGGTGCCTTGCGTGGCTGTGCGGCTTTCACATTTTCTGCAGAAGACGTGTATCCAAACCTCTGTTTTTAACCTAAGTGTGAGACAAGTTTTTTTTTACATGCTAGCTTGTGAGTGTGCCAGGAAAACATTTTGCTATTTTACTATTTACCCGACGTGACCCCGTCTTTTATATTTTACCAAAAAAAATGGGTAATGATAACTGTTTCCTAACATAATGTAAAAAAAAAGTTTTTTTTCCAAAATGTTCAGTGGTGAACAGTGGTGAATAAATACCACCACCAGTGGTGAATAAATACCACCAAAAGAAAGCTCTATCTGTGTTCAAAATGTTTTATAAAATTCATTTCAGTACAGCTTTGCATGACGGCATAAATGTCAAAGTACCACAGCGCTGGATACTGAAAAATGGCCTGGCCAGGAAGGCGGTGTAAACACCTGGTCTTCAAGTGGTTAAGCAGACCTCTAAATTAGAGAAGCAGTGTATATTCCAGCAAACTCTTCACAATTCTGTGCAAACAGCATGCAGAGTTTTGGGAAACTTTTGGCACTTCACTATCTACTTTTCCAGTTTGAGAACGCACATTTTTTTGTACAAAAAATAGAGCCACAGAAGTGAGGCAGATACTTGAGGACAGACAGGAAATCCACCTCTACTCCATTCATATTGGCTTTCTATTTAACAGATATCCACACCAATAGGAATAGAATGCTAAGCAAGTTATCTGAAGAGCTGTTACCATGGTACATTTTCTTCCTCTTCCATCTTCCCAACTTGTAATGTCACAGATCAGCTGCAGAGCTGTTGGTGTCACAAATGTTTTTTTTTTAATGATTGTCTATCCATGGTCAATTATGGATGGTTTTTGCAAATATATATATACTGTATATGTCAAAGTATGTGATATGGGTTCAGCCTTAGCCTTCTAACTGCTGTCATCTAAATGCAACAATAACAACATGATTTCTTGGTCAAGTAATATCAGTTCTGCCTCCAAATAATTGCATTTTAATTGTTCCCAATGCAAATTTATCAGACACAAATGCAGGTTATGTAAGCCATCAATGCAAACAAAAACTGCATCAGTGAAGGGTTAGAATATCATTGAAATACAGCAGGAAACTTTTGAGCAGCAAAATAAAAATAACAAAATTACAAATCTGTTATTGCAATGCCATAGTAAGATCAATTACTGAACACGAATGTACTGCTCTAGACCTTATTTGTGTACAGCAGGATCATTATTCCTTATTGATAGACGTTAGGGAACAAATATAAATGACCTGAGACACAGCATGTTTTTCTGACATTAAAAGCCTTCAGAATGTATGTGTATTTTTTCTGAATTCAGTTAAATTATATTTTGTAATTCAAAATGTTCATATTTTATTCATCGGTTATAGTTGAGATATGACACTGTGTATATTAGCTGTATTTTTACTCCATCTTCATATATAGTTCATCTATTTTAAAATTTTCATGAAATGTTTACAATGACTTAGGTTTACAAAGTATGCAAAATTATTAAATTGATAATGTAGTTGTCAATTAATACCATAAGACTGTAGACAGGATACAGTAATGTCCTTTCTCCAGTCCCAACCTGATGACTGCACAGTGAAGGAGCAGTAGTAGACTGATGAGGTCATGTCTTATTCACTCTGTATTCTTCCTATCAGCATGTTTGCATTTGCATGCAGCAGCAGTCCTTACCCTCTCTTGCAGGAGGCTAAAAGCAATGGAAATTCAGCTATGCCTGTGATCTATTAACAATTACCTAGTGTGCAACTCTAGTAACTCACAAACCATACTGCCTTGTGTTACCACACAAAGTCGTAAGACAATCGACATAAGACATATGTACAGTATATAGTTTTATTTTTTGTTTTTAAATATTCCACCTGAGTTGATGGGAGCTAGTAATTAAATATAGTATTGGTTGTGGGTTATCACTGTCCATGGGGTGTTGCATACCAAATAATTGTAAGTGGGGTTATTGTTCTGCCCAGGCATATCCAGGTAATTACATAGAGTATGGCTGAACACAATACCGTCCTCAGTCTTTTCGGAGCCGAGACCCTTGATTCTAACAATAGGTACATATTCTCTTTTGTCCCTAGCCAATATCTTCAAAGGTGTCCGTTTAGCCGGTAAACAACCAGAATGTCCGCCCTGTTTAGATGCAATCTTGGCCTTGGGTTAGCCTAAGGACACCTGCCCATCTTAAATGTCCCGCTCATTTTAAAAGATTCACATAGAAAGGGGTTGGGAGTTCTAACAAAGGGTATTTGAAAGCATCCAATCCCCATTAAAGAATTATAATCTGATTAAATTAAGCCTTGGGAGGCAACCAATCGTGGGCTCGCAATGCATCCCTATGGACACGGGTTATATCAATGATTGTGGGAAGAGATTCTTTCTCTTTTTGTGATGACCAGATGGACCGATACCTGAACATCTCCTGGTAATTATCCGGATATGTCTGTGCATGTTGTGTATTTGTCTTGTATGTATGTACCATGGTATGTGCTTTTTATTAATATTTCTATGCATGCTTAGATCTCTTCTTTATGTTTGTAGTTAAATAGATTGTTGGTTCATTGTATGCAAGTCTGCATACTATATACCAATACATTTCTGTTATTGTGTGGAGCTTGAAAATCTCATGATTGAATCCTCAGAACCTTATACCTGTAAGTGTGAAAGCTTATATAGCAGATCATAACTTAAAATAGGAGTTTGGGTAACAATTGCATTGTGGTGCCCTTCTTTTCAAATGGCACCCCAATGGATCTTCCCAGAGCACCATAAAACATGTGCATTACAGTGCACCACAACAAACCCGCTTGTACAATGTGGTGATTTGCTTTGAAAAAATGATGTAGCTTCATGAGTGTTGTGGTTTGTTGGCAGCCCATTCAAATAAATAGGCTGCCGTGCCAAAATGCATATTAGTACACTCAATAACAGATGAACATGCAAAATTTCTAAATTGAGCCTAATTGTCCTCAAATAACAAAGACAAAAGGTGGCAATATATTGTATTTCATTCAAAATGTTTCGTTTCTGGCTTGAACCCTCTTTCGATTATGCCTAGACTTCACCATCAAGCATAGTCAAATGTCGATTTTGGAAAACATTTCCAACCTGACCGATCGTAAAATTTTGATCACAATATCAAAACCAAAAAAATTGGTGATGTACCATCAACTGTTTGATATTTGTTTGAAAGACCATTTATGTACAATTTATGAATGAAAATTGTACAATGTATGGCCACCTTTAATCAAAGCCAACATATTTCATTCTCTACGTTGTTTGTCAAAAATTGGCTAGTATGCCTAAAAAATTATTTCTGAAATCAACATTTGACTATGCTTGATGGTGAAGTCTAGGTATAATCAAACGAGGGTTCAAGCCAGAAACGAAAAATTTCGAATGAAAATCGTACAAATGGTGTTTCTTATAGCATACTGAACAAACTCTGTATTATTTTATGTTATTTTCTGATGAAGCCACCTGGTGGCACTGTTCCATTAATGTTGACATGCAGTAATATTGTATTACAGATATTTACTTTTATGACACCTACGTAATACTAAAAAGCAATGTCAGCATAGCAGGCCTGGCATACTGTTGTTAATCCAAATGCTAGAAGATAGTTTACAATTCCATTTTACAAAGACACTAGACCCTTCACACAAAAGGACACTAAAGTCCACCACACTTTGGACTTTACAGAATGTTCCTATTTTTTTATTACTATTCTTACTACTGATTACCACTACTACTACCACTAGACCACCAGCTACTAGTAGTAATCAGCAGGGTAATATTTCCCAAAGTAAGGACAAGAACACTATTTGGAGATTAGCTAGCCTCACATGGTTTTAAATAACTAACTGGAGAAACAAGCACACAGCATAATCCAATCTTAAAAGCTTCTCTATTCGGGCTCGGTTGCTCTTGCTTTTTGCAAGCTCTTTCTGTTTCTTTTTTATGGGTTAATGGAGATATTGTCTATTTCTCCTCCACTTCCTCTTTCTATGGCACCTGGGATGCCTGTCAGCAGAGACAGAAAATCAAAAGCAGTTATCTCAACTTTGCTGTGAAAACTGTACTCAGGTTGTGTCTTGTTGCTGGGATGAGTTTGAAGAGACAACTCAGCTATAATATGAGAAATCTGCTGCTAACTAGGGAAGCTGATTCTTGTGAAAATCCCCCGATACTAAGCACCGATACCGGCACTTACATTTTTTTAAATACAAGCGGCTGCCGTGCTTGCTGGGGACCTCGTGGCAGTTTCCTGGGGACCTTGCAGCAACTGTTTACAGTGCCAGTCCAGCTGCACATCTTCTCATTTCCACCATACGCACAGCCATGCTGAGACCCAGCACAGCCCTCGTGAGACCTGCACCCACCTGCGCAGCCCTGGTGAGACCCACACCCACCCGCTCAGCCCACGTGAGACACGCAAGCAGCTATGGTGAGACAGTACAGCCATGGTAAAACCTGCATGCAGCCCTGGTGAGACCGCACAGCCATGGTAAGACCCGCATGCAGCCCTGTTGAGATCTGCACACAGCCCTGGTGAGATCTGCACACAGCCCTGGTGAGACCACAAAGCCATGGAGAGACCTGGCACAGCCCTGGTGAGATCCGCTCGTGTAGTCCTGGTGAGACCCACAAAAAGCCATAGTGAGATGCCATACGCAGCCCTGGTGAGACTGCACAACCATGGTGAGACCCGCATGCAGCCCTGGTGAGACCCAAATGAAGCCCTATTGAGACCACACACAGCCCTGGTGAGACCCGCACGCAGCCCTGGTGAGACCCGCATGCAGCCCTGTTGAGACTGCACAGCCATGGTGAGACTCGCATGCAGCCCTGGTGAGACCGTACATAGCCCTGGTGAGACCACTCACAGTACTGGGTGGACCCCACAAAGCCTACTGAGAACCTGCACAGCCCTGGTGAGACCATGAACATCCTCCTGAGACCCTGAACAGCCCTGGTGAGACTGCGCACAGCCCTGATAAGACCTTGCACATCCTCCTGAGACCCCACACAGCACTGGTAAGACCCCCACAAAGCCCTGGTCAAACTCCACACAGCCCTGGTCAGATCCCAAACAGCATCCTGAGACACTGCACAGCCCTGGTGAGCAACACAGAGTATGCAGCATATTGTTTTGCATTTCTCTATAATGTATTGCTGGAATGTGTAGTCCTCTATAGCTAATGGTATTCTGCATTGCTGTATAATGCATTGTTGGGATTTGTAGTCCCTCTACAGCTTGGAGTCAGAACTACTAGCGTTGACTGGGCCCTGGTGCTCCTCCACTGTCCTAAAATCATTAGTCTGTATTGCTTTAGAAAAACTGTCACATGACACTAAATAAACGGTATCGGTAATTGGTATTGTTGAGTACTTGAGGAAAAGTATCAGATTATGTTGGGCAACTCTTGCCCAACATAATCCGACTAGGACCAAGATGAACAACTCTTAGTTAAGAAACCTGGGGTACAATCTAGATATTAAACAATGGATTACAAATGCAATATTGCAAATTACCAATATGCAACTATTTATGAAAATGGAATATTACCTTCTCTGGAACTACACTTTTTCCATCCCATGCATACCCTCGCTTTGTAAAATAGTTCACAGTTGCAAATTCAATCAAAGCTGAAAATACAAATGCATAGCACACTGCTATAAACCAGTCCATGGCAGTGGCATAAGCTACTTTCGGCAGAGAATTTCTTGCGCTGATGCTCAGTGTGGTCATGGTAAGTACTGTTGTTACACCTGCAGAAAAGAGAGGTTAAAGTATAATTAGAATCACATACAAAAGGAAACTGTTTAAGCAGATACAACAACAGTATGTATATTTATGTAATTATATATATTTTATATTACACACCAAATACATTTAGATGTTAGTACTGGGCTAAGAGAATACAAATTCGGATGTCCCTTGAGAATGAGCTAACCATCAAAGTACTAGAATATAAAGTTCCAATCATTAAATGATTAAAAGAATAACAACCCTATTCTCTAACTAATGCACATAAACATGCTATACACATTTGTGTATATTAGTCAGGCATGACTATAACCCATTTTGTAATTCAGTATAAATGCACAGGAAACAACTCTTACATGTCACAAAATGGTAAACTATCTGTATGTACGTTTGATCATTAAAAAAGCAGTCTTTCAGCTCCCCTGCAGGAACTTTACATAGATTGAAAAGTACTTATGTCTGCTGCAGGCCAGGGTAAGCATTTTCTCAGTTTTTTCTCCCCCACAGTAATCAAACCACAACATTATACCGTATGTAGGAAGTCATAACGTGAGAGGCCACAGCAGTGGTCTGATCTGTGTCAGACACTGTAAACACAGAACTGCAAAGGTACCAGGGTGTACATGTTTTTGTCATCTCAGAGCCAACATCTCAATCCAGGAAGTAGAAGCTGATGCTGGATGAGGCCTGAAGGCCACAAGCCAGTTTTATTAGTTCACTGGATCAAAACATTATTGTTCAATCCTTTAACCCTTTCGCTGCCAAGGACGTATGGCATACGGACCTACAAAAGTGCTTCCAGCTGGCCAGGTCAGTATGCCATACGGACCTGGCATTTACAGTTCTACTATAAGCTTAAGCGACCATCAGCTTATAGTAGAACTGTTCAGCAGACTGAACATAGCAAAGTTTTATGAAAATCATCAATTTTGTTAATATACAGTTTTTGTTTAAGTTGTTACTACTTAACCTTGTAAGGCATATTAAAATGTATCCATTCCAATAGTAAACAAGTCCTTTCTATGCTGATGGTAAGATCTTTCCTCCCAATGAAAATTATGCTATTTTTTCCTTTTGTACAGTCCTTGGTATAAAATATTACATTTTCAAATGTTTATACTTACTATATAAATCCCTTACTATACAATTACTTGTAAAAAAAGTTATTTCTCTTCCTACTAATTAGGTCCAGTTTTATTTCACCTTCAATTGTAAGATACATTTGCCTCTTATAGTGCAGTGTTGAAAACCCCATATTAAAGATATGGCTATACTAAGCATTTATACAGAAGCAATACTATACTCGCATATTTAATTTTCCTTTTATCATAGCCCTAGATTGTATTCATTGGCAGTAACAGCAGCAATCTCTTAGTTCTCCAAGATGAATGTTGTCTGCTAATCTGTGTGTGGCTGACATATTTTTGTTTGAAATTAAACTTAATATCAGCAATAACCTACAGCCACTGATTTTAAAGCAAATGCATGGTTGCTAACACCTGCAACAGCCATGTACGAAGTGGCTTGTATTCCCCAATCTGCTTGTAAGAATTTGTGTATAGAAAAAAGGGGTATTTGTACCCAGAGTACCACACCTGAGATAAATCACAGTATATTTCACTGTTTCATGACTCTCAGAACACACGACCCAAAGCTGCTGACACAAGACGTAATCAGAAAAATGTGTTTTTACCACAGAAGGTTGAAACGAAGTGCAGCTAGTAAACAGGGTCGGAGAGTCAAAATGTAATACAAAACAGTAGTTTATTAGTTAAAACAATTGTCTAGTGATTAACCAAATGCACCATTAGAACCAACAAACCCAACACACTTAAAAATATAGTTATTGCAATAACCCATTCACTCGTAAATGCACACAGACATTCTATGGGCGAGCTGATCAGCGTGATATATGTTTCCGGGTGTCCTCAAGAAGTTTGAGGAAACAGCACTTGGACTATAATTGTAGAGAGGATTTAATGTCAAATGCCTGGGATTTTGTTCTATTGTATTTAAGTATTTTGTATCTGGGACCTTGCTCTACGTCTTTACACTTTGAAGGAAACCATCAGAGTTGTCTCTAATTTCCTCCGCAAGTGGAAACATCAGTGAGGATAACTTGGAGTATTGCAGCATCAAGCCACATCATACACTGAAAGACGGACTGCCAGTTCAAAGAAACCAAACACTTGTGAGTACCAATTTATTCGAGACTCTACACTTTTGTTGGGTTAAGTGTGACTACAATTGAGGTTTACACTTTCCCTTGTACCATCGGACTTCCATCTATGTCTCTGTACTCTTAAAGATTGATCTCCAATCAAGCACCTTACTTTGATCACTACCTGCTTCCACTTTAAGAATTAAGACTATTTGAAACATTTAATCAACGATACTGCCAACTCATGAAATTATTACCTTAATATATGGACAAAAATACTTAAATACAATAGAACAAAATCCCAGGCATTTGACATTAAATCCTCTCTACAATTATAGTCCAAGTGCTGTTTCCTCAAACTTCTTGAGGACACCCGGAAACATATATCACGCTGATCAGCTCGCCCATAGAATGTCTGTGTGCATTTACGAGTGAATGGGTTATTGCAATAACTATATTTTTAAGTGTGTTGGGTTTGTTGGTTCTAATGGTGCATTTGGTTAATCACTAGACAATTGTTTTAACTAATAAACTACTGTTTTGTATTACATTTTGACTCTCCGACCCTGTTTACTAGCTGCACTTCGTTTTAACCTTCTGTGGTAAAAACGCATTTTTCTGATTACGTCTTGTAAGAATTTGTGACCTGCACTAACTGTATTGCATTGCAAGACACATATCATCATTTATGACTCTAGGTAGTTAAAGTGAAAATGTTGTGAACATTTTTTTTTAGGAGGCAGACTTTTTTTTTTTAACATAAATGGCTCTGCATGTACTGTATCTTCTAAAAAAAAACCCTTCTAGCAATATTTTGACTCCTAGCAATTTTAATTCTAGTTTACACTACCAGTGGCACATTTGCAATGCAGTGTGCAATTTCCAGCCCATTCCTAACATCTGTAAGATGGCAAGTGTCAGAACAATGTACCTCCTGAGAGCATTAAATGCAAAGGTATTACCGGCACACACTTGGAAATTGAAATATCAATAATACATTGATATATTTTATTAAGAATGTCACATCATGCCATGCAGTGCTAACCTTTCGGGTCCACACAAGGATCCTTCATCGGAGCAACATAGTCACTATCTCGCTCTGATGAAGGATTCCTGGGTGGAACCAAAACGTTAGCACTGCATGACATGATGTGACATTCTTAATAAAATATATCAATGGATTATTGATATTTAAATTTCCAAGTGTGTGCCAGTGAAACATTTGCATTTACTGTTAGTGTTTGCACGGCACCATCCGTGCGGTCACCTTGAGCACCACAGATACTTGTATGCTGTAAGACCATAGGAGTGTGAATGGTATTTGGAACGTCCTCCTGAGCATGACAAACAAAATTGATGGCCACCCAATGGCCAAATAGGAGCAGGTGGAGGAGGATGAAGCAACTAGGAACAGTGAGAAACAGCTCTTATTTGTCAGTGCTGGAGGAGGGCAAACAGGCAGGTGAGTCTGTTATAATGCATATTTTGGACGAGCATCAGAACCACAATTCAGCTTTAAGGCATTGAATCAGCCAGCTATGTGAAGCAAATAACTTTTTGTTCTTATTCCACATCTGCAGTTACAGTGCAAGCTGCAGACAAGGTGAATGAAAACAGTGCAATTCTTACTCTGGTCTAGCCCAGTGGTGACAGGTTTCAAAGCTCATGGAAAGAAAGAGCAATAATAGATTTTTGCAGTGTTATTCGATATCCTCATATATAGTAGAATGTTCATGCGTTTTAAGAATGTCCTCATATATAGTAGAATGTTCATGCGTTTTTGTATTATGTTTATAAGTCTAAATTGTACATTAACAAATTAGTACCTTTTCCTTATCTTTGTAAAAGAGCATTTGTAATTGCCCAGGGTAGACACATTTTAAGAATTAGTTCACCTTACCACAAACAACGAAAATGTGTGCAGCAGTCTCGCATATCAGCCATATATTGGCTGATATGACAACCTGACCAATGACCGCTCTCCATTGCCAACATTGTATGTAGTAAAATGTTAAAGGGTGCGGTCCTTTACACCAGTGGCTTGGATGGTGGGAGGTTGCCATGTAAGCAGTTAAGTGAACAGGGGGCCAGGGAAGTGTGGAGGGTGTTGGTGAACTAACCCTTTAAAACTCATCTCCAGGCAAAAAAAAAAAAATTTGCTGGGATGTTGGTCATTTTTCACCTATTTTATCCTGTGTCCTTGCATAAAAGATTTTTTTTCATTTTGCATTGTTGTGGTATCCTATTAAGAAGTCAGTCAGTTTTTTCCCCAAATGTCCTGTCCAGGGGACTGCACACTCTATCTGCAACATCAGGCAGCCTAGACATCAACACACCCACACTCCCTGCAGTAGTGGGATTGTTCACTTTCAGAACAGGGGTGGATTCTTTTCACCCAAACCCATTTCTCCCTTCTCTGCTGTTTCTCCCTCTGATATAGTTATTCTGATTTGTGTCCTGCAGCACCTAATTACCAATTAGCTCAAGACAACTGATAGGGTTATGTAAGGCATCACCGTGGAGTGGTTTGTGTTAATTTAAAAAAACTGTCCAGCAGACTTTCTCTGCCCTCTGTACTAGCTTTGTACTTCCATTTCCTGCAGCTCCTCATTGTCCAGGAACTCAAGACACAGACAGGGAGGTATAAACTGTAGGCTGTGTCTGCCTGGCAGGCTCTCTCTGCCAACAGCTCTAGTTTAGGGCATTGATAGGGTGGAATATATCATTGGAGTTCTGTAAGCAAAAAGAGTGCTCGTTGTCTCTTCCTGCTACTTCTGCTGATCAATGTCCTGCATCTCCTAATTGCCTAGGAGCCCAGCACACTCATAACGATGTGTATGCTGGGCAGACTTTCTCTCTATGCAGTCTTGTTTCATGCATAGCATACAACTGCATGAAGAATAGAAAACCACCGTTGTGCAAGTTCTGCAACATGATTATGATATGCAAAGCAAAAGGGTTTTGCTGTTTGCTATTCTTTATGCAAAGGAAACAAAAAAAAGTGGCCAGTATGTACAGTATCTTTGATGACATGGGGTTCTCTACTCACCTGCAGCCAACACCACAGACTAAGCCACAGTAATGCCCCCTAAACCTCATTACCACCTTTGCTAAAGTATGAAGATTTAGGAGCTCTATAATGAGGACACATGGGAACACTGAAGCATATATAAATGAGTGAATATAAATTTTCCAGATATTATTTTCTATCCTTTTAACGTTTTATATAAATATGTATTTATTTGATGTTCCTAGCATCCATTATAAACTTATATTATGTATAGGTCCAGCATTAGCATTACCCCTCAAGTTGACAGGACTGGTGTATACGGTTTGATTTTTTTCCATAGTGCTGCAGAAAAAGAGTTGAAAATTGTTTAGTCATCCTCCCAACAGATACTAGGACAATACATAAGATGGCTATCCTATGGCTGCAGTGTAAAACTGTGCAGGCCACCTTCTAGAGGTAGGTTCTGTTCTTGAATATTCCTCCTTCACTTTGCCTAATGTTTGTACAAGATGGCAACATGCAATAATAACATGCAATTTTCTGAAATAACTGATATCACTGCAGTGAAATAGTAAACGTATTTCCTTTTAACTTCTTATTGGTGAGTTGTAATAGCTAAATTTTCTTGCTCTGTCCTTTTTGGGGGTTACATTTTTTTAAAATTATTATTTAGCCAATGTTTCTGCAAATACGAATTATGTATTATAATGTGGTGTCAAAATGTTACAATATCAAACGGGATAAATGTACTTTTTTGAGGCTGTATCTGAACATGTTCTGCACATCATATGCCTTTGCGTTACCTTGACAACTGTAGATATTAATATATTATATCTACTGCAGTGTTTTCACAATGTTGTTCGCTATGAAAATTCTAGAAATAAACTGATGGCCAGGAGTGTCACATAACAAGAAATGTATTTGGCATTTAATGGGATATTTTGGAAACCTGTTATTTTATTCCCCAAGGAAATTTCAAATGCACAAATAACTGAATTATAATGAACAGATTTCTGCTGAACTGCAAAACTGGCTGCAGTATTTTTAATGTCTTTGCAGAGCAATGCTAGCAGGTTCAAAAGAGGTGCTAGGGAATATGTCAACCAATTAGCAGAATACAGCTTAAAGTATTTTGAATAAGGCAAACACTTGACCACTTTCCTTCCTTGACACACAATCTTTTAACAAAACAGGGTCTTTCTGTCGTTATGACTTTCTTACTCCAACGTTCCTCTTAATCTTTATTAAGTTGTGGTTAAACCCATTTATGACATAATGGCATTTATTTTTAACCAAAGTCATGAGATATACAAAATTACAGTAATTTAACATTATGACCTGTGAGTGGACCCTTTTACGACCATAAACGTATAACCGAACGTTTCCCCCGAGAGTCCCCTTTAAAATAATAGCTGTCAACAGCAGTTGACAAGCTTGGATATAAAGCCAATCACGTTTAAAGATACGTACAGCATCAGTAAGCCTTAAAAATAGGTATGCATGAAACAGGTATACATTATGCTGACAATCAGTTACTATTGGCTTTCATATCACTAAAGGGTTTCCACTCTACTTCCACTGAGCCAAGGTGGGACTATAAGTTATATCAATCGTGCTATTGTGTTGTGTTGCCACTACTAATTATAGTTGTTGCTCAGATTGGGCCTTCAACTAATATAACAAGAAAGATGTCTGCAGAACCATAATATCAAAGGTAAAAAAAAATACTGAGATGGAGATTAGAGTTGATTGCTGCAGATAGAAAAAATGTGACTTGACTTGTTGATCTGTGTTCCCAGTATCTAATTAAGTGGCATTTTGCTGGCTCAAATGATTTGTTTTCTATAAAGAGGAGGATCTTTTGGGGCATGTTGAAGACAGATGCCCATTACATTTATTTATATAAGACTTTCTTGCTCACAACCCTCCTGCTATAGAGATATATGTCTAATACATCAGGCTGATATGATTAAGGGGCACAAAGACCATTTATTTTTAAAAATACAGCAGTCTGGCATATCTTAACATGGTAAGGGCGGCAATGGGTCAGAGTAAAACTCAATACATTTAGGCATATAGACATGGTCAGGAATGGAGAAGAAAGGTGAATTAAGTGACTTTGAACATGGCATGGTTGTTGGTCCCAGACGGGCTGATTTGAGTTTTTCGGCAACTGCTGATCGATTTTCATACACAACCATTTCTAGGGTTTACAGAGAATGGTCTGAAAAAGAGAAAATATCCAGTGAGCGGCAGCTCTCTGGGCAAGAATACCTTGTTGATGCCAGGGGTCAGAGGAGAATGGCTAGACTGGTTCAAGCTGATAGAAAGGCAACAGTAACCCAAATAGCCACTCGTTATATCCGTGGTATGCAGAAGAGCATCTATGAACACACAACACATTGAGCCTTGAAGCAGATGGGCTACAGACACAGAAGACCACACCGAGTGTTACTTCTGTCAGCTAAGGACAGGAAACAGAGGCTACAGTTTGCAAATGCTCACCAAAATTGTAAAATAGAAGACTGGAAAAATGTTGCTTGGTCTGATGAGTCTTGATTTCTGTTGCGATATTCAGATGGTTGAGTCAGAATTTGATGTAAACAACATGAAAGCATGTATCCATCCTGGCTTGTACCAATGGTTCAGGTTGGTGGAGCTCTGCATTATTAATGTGGAGCCGACAAATCTGCAGAAACTGTGTGATGTTCTCTTGTACTGACATGGACCAAACTCTCTAAGGAATGTTTTCAACACTTTGCTGAATCAATGTCGGGAAGAATTAAAGCAGTTCTGATTGGTCCAACCCAGTACTAGCAAGGTGTACATAATAAAGTGACCAGTGAGTGTGTGTGTGTGTATTATATATATATATCTATATCTATATAGATATATATATATATATTCAGATCCAGAAAATAAAACGTTTAGCAGCATTTAGACATATCACTACAAAAAATCCATAAAATACTGTACATATATCTAGCTCCACAATGTCAGCCATGTTCAGATCAGTTTAATAAAACTTACCAAACACAGTTCTTGCAGGAACAGACTCTCTGTTGAGCCAGAAAGACACCTGGGATAGTATGACTGTCATAATGCATGGCAGGTAGGTTTGAATTACGAAGTATCCAATCTTTCTTTTTAAGTGAAAGTGGGTTGTCATGACAACATATTCACCTGCAAGGAAAGGTATATTTTAAAATATATATTCAGCTATTGCATTAGGTACACTTGAAAACATGAAGTGGACAAAGAAAGATCTTCCAAGCATGCAATAATGATTCTATGATGATTTCCTATCAATAAACAAATACAATTTCGCACACAGAATACCCAATTTGTTCAGTCAGGTTTCTCTTAGTTCAGTCATTTTATCACTGCAGATTTGTCAGGTCTCCTCTGGTTATCAATTTTGGTAGTACCCATTTTTTAAAATTATCTAGTTTTAGACTCCATTCACAAAGCTAAGTGGTTCTGGCAGCAGATTTCTGTGGCATGCATTTGTAGATTCTTGCGGCTGAAATCACAGGTGGTTCCAGTCAGCTGTTCTCAGCCTTTACAAAACAATGACTGGTAATATGTCTCCTTTCAGGGCCGGTCATCTGTCTCTAGTCACAGGTATCCGTTGTGTGGCTATATGTGAATAGCGGCAGACAGACAGACCTAATTAGCCCATGTGAATGGGGCCTTAGACTATACATAGACTTTACTACTATTTTAGGCTCCTAAAGTGTAAGATTCAAATGTCCCGTTTATGTATCCGGTTGCAATAAATGTGTATGTATAATGCTTGTAGATTCATCGGAGTACAGGTCATTTACTCTGTACAGACAAAAATGTAGTGCAACATTTAGTTTTCATTACTGTTACATGTGTGCAAATTTGTCAGTGTGCCCCTTATTTTTATAATGCCTTGTTATGTATCCACGGTAAGTGCTTGCTTGTATGAATCTATGTTGCCTCGTCAAAGTTTACTTAGGACAAGATTCCAACTCAGCTGTCCATGGCCGTTCCTGAATGGCCGGACGGGATCCTTATAGGAGCGGGAGGTCATCTTAAGACGTCCCCCCGCTCATGCGTGGCACCCAGCGCGCATACGAGTGGGGAAACTGTCAGAAATGTAAACAGCCAGCAATGGCGTCTCTAGAGCCAGCGATGGCTGTTTACATTCAAGTGATTGGGCCTCTCTAGAGACGCCCGATCGCTTGTAGTAGATGTGGGTGTGTGACCCCTGATGTCTCCATAAAGATGACCTGTAATGTAAATTGGTTATCACATAGGTTTCTTAGTCCCCTATGTGATAGCAATAAAGTTAATTGTAAAACAAATGTTTAAAAAAAATGAAAGCATAAAAAAATAAAGAAGCTAAAAAAAATAGTCACAAATAAAAAAATGTAAAATAACACAATTTTTTTTTAAGGTCCCCCACCCCCCACATACACACGCAAACATGTGCCGGGTACGCCAACGTGCGAAAACAACAATTCAGCCTATTGTGCCGCACATGTTACACATTGCCGCGAACGTCAGAGTGAGAGCAATAATTTTAGGGCCATTAATTACTGATAACAATAAACTGATGAGCAGTAAAAGATTCTACATCGTCGCCTATGGCCAATTTTGGGTGTGGTCTTTTTCTGCGATATCACGGGCACGCACAATTTTAAGTCTTGAAATGTTTGGTGTTTCTTTACCTGATGTGACCCCATCTTTTATATTTTACCAAACAATTGGGGTGATAATAAATGTTCCAGAACATTTGAAGGGGAAACAGGTTTTTTTTCAAAATTTAGGGTACTTTTTTGTTATATGGTAAAAAATAAAAACCCCAGAGGTGATTAAATACCACCAAAAGAAAGCTCTATCTGTCCCCAAAAAATGGTATCAAATTTGTTTTCGTACAGCATTGCATGGCGGAATAAACGCCAGACGTCAAAGTGCTGCAGCGCTGAATGCTGAAAAATGGCCTGGCCAGGAAGGGGGTTTAACACTCTGGTCTTCAAGTAGTTAAGTCACTTACTTCATCACCTCATGCGATATAAAATGCACTACAGAAATGTGTATACAAATGCACTGCCATCACAGCCTCCCTGGCGGTATTCCCGAGTCTGGCTCGGGGTTAACTTTCAGTACCAGGAGCGGTAACCCCGAGCCAGACTCGGGAATGCACAGAAAAGTGATACTTACCTTGTCCCTGCGAGCCCGCGGTGTCCTCTGATGTATGCGGCCGGCCGATGCCGGCATCTGAGTTTTACTTTTGTTTTCGGGCATCACAGCGGGGAGCGGAGCCGGTGGGAAATTCAAAAGTGAAAAATGACATGCACAGAATACAATGCAATCTGCTATAATTACACTTATGTATCAAACTATTTCACTTCAATTTTGTCCCTAGAGCTTTGTCCAGTGCCCTGCCTGCACTTTTGCTGTTATTTCTGCCTGGAAACTTGTAAATGTCCATGGCATCCAAAAAGCTTCCTTTTAGGTCAAAAACGGTTTTAGACCAGGTAGAAAACAGCGATAGTAAATTAGAATCAATTGCAGAAAGTCACTTTATAATCATACCACCAGGGAGGTTAAGGAATACTAATACTTTATGATTGCCAGCGACTCTTGCAACTATCGGATTTGATTCTTTCTGATTGGATTTACTCTGCAAGGGATCAGAACTCTGAACTGAACCAGACATAAGAACCTGACAACTCTGTCAAAAGCAGAGTAGTGATCTGGAAGAAATAAAAGGCTGTTCACTACACGTTTAAATCTATTTGTACAATCTCTTTTAGATCTATCAACAGGAATGTAAGTACAAGGATCTATCTGACTGAATACAAACTGATTAGGTTTTCGGTAGATCTAAAATTAATTGGTCAGATTGTTACATGTATGGTGAACTTATTGTCTGCCACTCTGCAATTTATCTCTGGAGAAAAGCAGGCTTTGGTTTCTGTCACATTATTACGCTACTGCCTTGGATGGAGATGTCAGCTTGGTATGTTAACAGGCAGAAGTCAGCTACAGATACTGCACACGCCATCAGGGCAGCACAGTAGCAATCTAACAGAAAACAGAGTCTGCCTTTTTAAGATTATAATTACTTTTCTGAGCACTGGAGCAGGCTGAGAAACAATTGCAGCACTGACAAGGGCACAAAGCCGTTGAAGAAAACATGCAGCTGGACTTGCAGTATTGAGTTTAGGAAAGATAACCAAACCTATTGTGGACTGGGTGAAGGAAACCTTTGAATGTGCTGGGGTCTAATTGGAAGTGCACAATATTTGAGAAGATTGACAGGACTGCAGGGATGACAGGGTACCGCCTAAAACAACTGTAGCAGTAATCTGGCACAGTTTACCTACTTAAACAGGAAGACTCACAGAGCACCCTGCCAACTCCTCCCACTTACTGCTGCTTCCGGGATTTGGAAGGGAGCCCTCTGATGATGTCACGGGGCATTAAAACTTCAAGTATCTTCACACAGAAGCCATTTAGGTGATACTTTTTTTTTTCAATTTGAAAGTGGTCAGAGGAGGAGGTTTTAAAATATTTTCTACTTTTGCCTTAAGTTCAGGTTTAAATCTTAAATTTAATAAAAATAAGAAAGGGGAGAGGGGGTGGAAATCAGATTCCTCAAGCATTGGCATCCAGAATAAGTGGTGTAAAAGAAAGAACTTCTAGAAAACTGAAAGTCTGAAAATATGTTTTTAAACCTAGATGACAGATAAAAGAGCACACATTTCCCTCTTAAAAGAACCTGAATTAATTTAAAAAAAAAAATCATGTCTAGACATTGCGAGTGGATTATGCACACAGCATTTCAAATACATTATTCTACTTCCAGCCTAGAAGGATGATGGCATTTGTGTTCTGATGGCAAGCTAAAGGGAGAAATGTGACAAAACTCTTAAATATGCTGAAAAAAATATTATAGATGGCTGTAGATTTATGTCTACATTCCAATTCTGTGGAGAACTTACAAGAAATTGTCTAGGCCCCATTAGCAAGATAAAAAAAAAACTAGATAATTTGTTTTCTTCATATATTACCTATAGGAAACCACCAATTCAATTCACAGTAATTATAGGGTATATGAACGGTACAATTTGAAATTGGTGTTTTGACAGAGCAAGGAAGTTTTCCAGTTTTGTCTACAGGTGCATCAGGCTTAATTCCTGTTCTGTTATGTAATCTCTAAGTTATATTCATAACACAGCTCCAGCATCTCCTCTGCCTTCACTAACCAAAATGCAAACGCCAAAAAAAGCTGGCAGTTCAGTGTTACAAATTACTATTTATATGTTGTGCAGGCAGTTACTGGTAAAACCATGTAACACTAACTGACAAGCTCTTATAAGCAACCAATTAGAATTCCAGAGTAAAGATACAGTAAGTAAACTGAGCAAAGTTTAGTTTACAGGAGGTTTGGTGAACTCATCAAAATTTCCCTTAAGAATTCTAAGAGAGTCACATTTTGTTATTTTTTCTTTGTTTTTTTCTGGCCTTTTTATGGGCCAGTTTTTAAGCTTTTTTTAATATAAAAATGGAGCATTGTGTTTGTGCAGGTGCAGCAGTAAGAGCTGCAGAGGAAACATGGGGCTCAGGTGCTGTGGTGATATTGGGAGGTGGGGGTTGTGCAGGCACAGTGGTTGGGAGGCCTACAGGTGTGGTGGTGAGAGCAAAGGGGAAGGGGGTTAAGATGAGAGTGGGGCATGTAAATGAAGAAGGGAGTTGCTTGGAAAATGGTGAGAGAAGGGGTGGGAGCCTGAGAGCAGGAGAGAGTGGTGGAGAGAGAAAAGGGGCTGTTGGCAGAGTGTCTGCTCCTGCACCTAGAGAGTCCGCTCCTGTGCATTGTGGTCTGTGATCTCAGGAATATGGTTGCAGGTCCTGCACATGCATGGTAGCACCCTTTAATACCAGCCAATCTCTAGGGTCACTAATGCACTTGTGTTGAATACTGCCATCATATTTCTGATACAATCCACTACAGTGACTGCGCACAATCTCGCTGCCATATTTCCTTACTAATGCAGTAATGCATTGCATTACTGCGCATGCACGGGGCTTGGGGAGACATACAGGTTTATTCACAAAAGGGTGAAGAGTTTGGAGAAGGCAGGAGAGGTGAACCATCTAGGACAAAGTTGCTGATTTGGAAACATTCTCCAATTCAGCTCTCTTTCCAGTTCAGCTATTTTGGACTAGATTGTTCACTTCTCCTGCCTTCTCCAAACTCTTCACCTTTTTGTGAATAACCCTCATAGATTACTGCGCATGTGTGGCTGCAATAAGCACATCTTAATGACCTGCTATAGGAACATCTTAATGACGCAACCACCCGCTATATTACTACATTCCAGATGGAACCCGGATGAAACCCAGGCACCATCTTGCAAAAGTCCAGGCTGAAGTCCATTTTATTTCTTTAATGCTACAGATAATTTTTTTCTTTATGAAGTATCTGCAAATAGTTAAACTCTTCAATGACAGCTAACACACTTTTCTTCCTGGTTTCTTCTTTTATAATAACTATAGGGATATCAGAAAAAAACCCCTGTGTACTGCTTGCCTGTTGCTTTTGCTGCTGTTCCTTCTGTCCTCCCTTGATCCCACTGAATGCTTCTGCAGCTTTCTTTGTTCCTTTTTCTGCAGTCATATCTGGTTCACTGCACTCCTGTGTTCTGGAGCAAGTGTAGCTTATCAGGTGGGCTGTGACCATCCACAGATCTGACTGCTCTGTATTTCTTTAAAAGGACACAACTATCCATGTTCCAGTAGACCATTATAGCATTCAGCTAAAGTAGCCCTGTATTTCTGTCTCAGTCCTTGCTCTCGTCAAACTGACCCTGAAGTGTTCTTATATCCAGTCTAAGTACTTTTGTCTACCAATTTGTTTTTACTCCTGCCTAGTTCTAGTACCTGTTATCTGCCTTGCCCGTTACCCCTGATCTGCCACACTCCCTGGATTTGACCAACTGCATATTCTGACCTTTATAGAACACTACCTGCCCTCACCTCAGCTTTGTTAATGACTACATATCTGCTTAACCCTGTTACTTAAATGCTTAGCTCTTGTTATCCCCGCAACAATCTTGACTACCCACCTCAACTACTCCAGGCATTAGTTTCCCTTCACTGGGTTACACCCTCTTGTTAAGGTCTGATAATCCAGTGCTTCAGATTCTGTTGCTTAAGTACTGAGGGCAACCAATTACCAGCAATACACATAAAGCATCCCTGAGGCTCTGTTCACACCTAGGCATATCGAATATGCGCGTTTGTCGTGCGTTTTTACCGCGATTCGTGGTAAAAAAACGTGCGACAAACGCGCGTTTCAGAGGGCTACTTGGCTGAAAGCCACTTTCAGTGTCCGATGACAAATTTCCCAATGAATCGCTATCACTGAATTGAGCGATAGCGATTCGTTGGGAAATTCGTGCGACCTTAAAGTATCCCACTGGAAACGCGCAACAAAAACGCCGCAAAGAAGCTCATATACCTTTTCATATACCATGCTGAGCATGTTCGGCCGACCCAAAGCCATGCGAAGCAAGCTGATGTACGGCTGATTTCAGCCGATATACGGCTGAAATCAGCCGTACAAGACTGAAGTGAATAGCCGAACAGTGTTTGGCTCACTTCACTTGGGGTCGGTTGTTCACTCGGCCGCCCTCGGCAGCTTAGTGAATAGACCCCTTAGAGTAGGAAAGAGCTTGAATTTCTTCCATAGATCAGTGGGGGAGCCACATCCAATAATTCTACTACTAATCAAGTATGTCCTTGAAGAACTTTAGGTGCATGCAATCCCAATGAATCCTGTAAGGAAATATGGTCCATATTATCCTTTACTGTCGTATGGGTTTGGATTGCTTTATTGGAGGAATATTTTAATTAAACCTAAACCCTTCTTTAAGCAGAACTCCAGTATTTTTAAAATGTAACCCTTGCAGTGGGGCTACCCCTGCACTTCAAGGGTTAAGTGCTCATTTTGTCTAGGGGGCAAAAATAAGGAAGAAATACCCAATCATCAGCCCCACCTGGCCTGCTAGACTGATCCCCAGACTGGACTCTGGTGGTCTGAGGGCCCATGACATCATCACATCTAATAAGGGCCGATTGGATGTGAAGACACCAAAGAATATACTACAGCCGGACTGTAGAGGGAGAGAGGTGAGCAGTCACTCTCGCAGGACCGAAGAGCGGGTGAGTATTTCTACTTTATTTACCCCCCCCC